>NC_052962.1:39131415-39276415 GCF_013358895.1 Oreochromis aureus
TGAGCTTGCATTTGGGTCAATTCCTGCCTGCCACACAGCCAAATTATGACAGCTGGAGTCACTCGCCTAGCTTGGGAGTCACCTAGTGCTCTGACCACTGGGACCACTGTTACCTTCACCCTCCACATCCTCTATAGATCTTCTCTGAGTCCTTGGTATTTCTCGAGTTTCTCATGTTCCATCTTTCTGATGTTGCTGTCATTGGGAACCGCTACGTCTATCAATACGGCCATCTTCTTCTGTTTGTCTACCACCACTATGTCCGGTTGGTTAGCCACCACCATTTTGTCCGTCTGTATCTGGAAGTCCCACAGGATCTTAGCTCAGTCATTCTCCACCACCCTAGGGTGAGTCTCCTATTTTGACCTTGGGATTTCCAGGCACAGATGTTCCTGTACACTAAGCCGGCCACTTGGTTATGGCGTTCCATGTATGCCCTGCCTGCTAGCATCTTACGCCCTGCTGTTATGTGCTGGGTTGTCTCAGGGGCATCTTTACACAGCCTGCACCTGGGGTCTTGCCTGGTGTGATAGACCCCAGCCTCTATAAATCTTGTGCGCTCAGAGCTTGTTCCTGTGCTGCCATGATTAGTGCCTCTGTGCTCTTTCAGTCTGGTTTTGTGCAGCCACTGGTAGAATGTCTGGATATCAGCCACCTCCTCTATCTGCCGGAGGTACATACCGTGCAGGGGCCTGTCCTTCCATGATTGTGCCTCCTCTTCTTCCTCTTTCTTGGGCTTCTGCTGCCTGAGGTATTCACTGAGCATGCGGTTGGTTGAGGCCATCATACTGATGTATTCGTGGATGTTTGTTGTCTTATCCTGGACCGTGATGCTGACACTCACCAGTCCCCGGCCTCCTTCCTTCCGCTTAGCGTACAGCCTCAGGGTGCTTGACTTGCCCTGAAACCCTCCGTTCCTGGTCAGGAGCTACCTGATCTTGATGTGAGTGGCTTCTATCTCCTCCTTTGGCCAGCTTATTATCCCAGCAGGGTACCTGATCATGGGCAGGGCGTAGGTGTTGATAGCCCAGATCTTGTTCCTACTGTTCAGCTGACTTCTCAGGACTTGCCTGACCCTCTGCAGGTACTTGGTGGTTACAGCTTTTCTAGCAACCTCTTCATGGTTCCCATTTGCCTGTGGGATCCCCAGGTACTTGTAACTGTGCTCTATGTCTGCAATGTTGCCTTCTGTTAGTTCAGTCACCTCAGTTCTGACTAACTTCTCTCTCCTTGTTATCATCCGACTACATTTCTCCAGTCCGAATGACATTCCGATGTCATTGCTGTATATCCTGGTGGTGTGGATCAGTGAATCGATGTCTCGTTCACTCTTGGCATACAACTTGATATCATCCATGTACTGGAGGTGGCTGACAACTGTTCCATTCCGTAGTCGGTATCCGTAGCCAGTCTTGTCAATGATCTCACTGCGGGGATTCAGGCCTATGCAGAACAGCAGGGACAGAGCATCTCCTTGGTAGATCCTGCATTTGATGGTGACTTGTGCTACGGGCTTGAAGTTGGCCTCTAGTGTTGTCTGCCACATCCCCATTGAGTTCCTGATGAAGGCTCTTAGGGTCCTGTTGATTTTGTATAGTTCTAGGCATTCCAGGATCCAGGTGTGGGGCATTGAGTCATAGGCCTTTAATCAATCCAGGCAGTGCACAGGTTGGTCAGCCTAATTTTGCAGTCTCAGCTGATTGCTCGGTCTACCAGTAGCTGGTGTTTTGTGCCTCTGGTATTCTTGCCCATCCCGCTCTGTGCCCCACCCATGTGCCTGTTCATCTTATCCGCTATGATGACAGGAGCTTCCATGTAGTGTTGAGGCAGGTTATTGGTCAGCAGTTGGAGGGGACCAGTCCCTTCTGGGGGTCCTTGAGGATCAGGACTGTCCGGCCTTTGGTTAGCCATTCTGGGTGTCTCTCATCAACTAGCAGCTGGTTCATTTGTACTGCCAGGCGCTCGTGGAGTGCAGTCAGCTTCTTTAGCCAGTAGGTGTGAACCATGTCGGGGCCTGGTGCTGTCCAACTCTTCATATTGGAGACCCTTTCTTGGATGTCTGCCACTGTGATGGTTACTGAACCTTGTTCAGGAGGTCGCTGTGGTCTGCCCTCAGATCCACTAGCCACTGAGCATTGCCGTTATGGGATGTGTTTCCTCTTGTGGCTGTTCAACTTGTAGCCAAGCATCTCACTGATCCATGGTATAGATCAGCTTGTTAGTCTCGATAATGGTGGCTGCCGTCTGGGAAATGGTAAATGGAATGGTTCTTATATAGCGCTATTCTACTATTCTAGACTCATCTGAGCACTCAAAGCGCTTTACACAACTTGTGCATTCACCCATACACACCCATTCGCACAAGCACATTTTTCTAAGTGCTTCATAGCTACACATTCATACTCTGATGGATGCATCGGAGAGCAATTTGGGGTTAGTATCTTGCCCAAGGATATTTGGCATGCAGACTAGGGGAAGCCAGGAATCGAACCACCAACCTTCCGATCAGTAGATGACCTGCTCTACCACCTGAGCTACAGCCACCCCTTCTCCCATATGCTCTTCCAGTATTGATCTGCCTCCAACCCTAGTGGTGCTGTTCTCATGTTGTTCCCCTGCCACTGAGAGCACACCTTGGCTGGTTTTGTGGAGAACAGCTGGTTTATTCTCCTGCCTTCGATCTCTCTGGTGTACCTCTTCAAGCACCTGGCCAAGGCTGTTTGGAAATTTCCAAGGCCTCGGGAATGGACAGCTTCCTGTACTTCTTAGGCACCTTCTTCATCGTACCTTTCTGCAGCTCCAATTGTTGACTAACCTCCCTCCGTGCTACCTTGATCTTAGCCTCAGGCTTCCTTCTGTGGTGATGATATCACCCCCCCTGACCTGGCACCCTGGCTCCCCTTGTCCTAGCATTTGTATTGTACCATGTCAATCTCTAGCTGTGAGAGCAGTCCCTTCTTTCGAATGTTGGAACACTGAGCTAGAAGTTGTCTCGTCACCATTGTGGATGTTGGGAATCGAAGATTCCATAGGTCCCTCATCCTATTCATGTAACCCCTTTCGCCAGGGTTACTGGCAAAGTAGCATTCCAACAACGTCCTATTTTCATCTCTTGCCCACCGATGACTTCTTGGTCCAGTAGCCCACTATCATTTTAAAAATATTAATAAAAATGTAAAGGTCAAAAGGTCAACAGCCCCCCCCCCACACACACACACTCACACACACACACACACACACACTACCCAAAGCAAAAAAAATTGATGTCAAACTTTTGTGCTACGTTTGTGCTGCAAAAACTTTTGTTTGTGCTACTGACTTAAGGCAGTGGGTGGCGGATATTTTTGAGGAGAACAGGTGCCATGCTGAAGTTAATGGTGATTGAGACAATATGCACTATCTACCTGAGCTCGTCCCACACCTAATAAGATTGGGAGGATACCTACCACTCTGGACTAGAGTAATGGTTCCCCTATTTCAGAGCAAAAGGTTCACTGCAACTTCAGCTAATGTTCAAGAACATTAAACATGTCCTGTTCAAGCATGAAAATATCCCTTTAAGGATAGATAAATTCAATGCACGTCATCTTGGTTTCATTGAAGGCAACATGCGGATCTGTTCCACAAAAAACAAATAAGAAAAAAAGCAGAGGTTGCCAGACAGGATGGTACAGCAAAGCGTCAGGATCCACACCAAGCCTCTGTGGAGCAGGAAGTTGATGAAAACCCCTCTCAGGAGCCCAAAATTGGCACCGATATGGACATTGAAAATACAGCATCTTTGGAAAACTAGAGAGGCCTTGCAGTTCCACCAAAAAAGAGGAAATTGACTTCATACCTCTCCCCTTACCCTGAATGGCTCCACTCAGGTCCAGCTGTAAAAAAGAAAAAAGTAAAGCTAGGGCTGTTAAAAAAAATTGATATAATCAACAGCCAGTCAAATTGGCAAAGGACAATACTGAACACCTGTGCCTTTAATGCTTTCTGTCAAAGTCTGTGCTGCACTTTCTGTGACAGTCCTTCTACTCAAAACATGTTGAGTAGTTCAGAGAAGAATAAAGTATTCCCTTGCTTCAAAGGGTATCACTCAACATACCTGTTCTTTAAGGGCAAAAGTTCTGAGCTCAATATTCTGCCCTGTTCAGTTGAAGACTGGTGTTCATCGTGTTGATGCACAGTGCCATGTGTCCACAGTAATTCAAAAAACAATGACAGAAAATCCAAGTGTTCACTTCACAAGACAGTGTTCCACCCAGTACTGCAAACTTTACACACCAAACACAAGGCAAATACCTTTTGTCCCCATTGATCTGTCAGTCCTTTCAGCTTCTGGCATAGCTCACCTTCAGTCTGCTGTTGAACAAGGGCTCAACCTTGTAGCGTTTCCATGCCTAAGAATAATCCAAAATCCTGATCCATCTCCAACAGCATTTAAAACAGATTCATCAGGAAAGCAACTTTGCACAGGGACTGTTTATCACCGTTACAGCCTGAGAACTTGTCTGGATTGACACAGACTTTGGAAAATGCTCTACAGAAACTCTGGAGCACAGTTTTCACAATCCAAAAAGGTTTTAGTGAATTCCCATCCACTCTGCTACTTCAAGGAGAGAAATTCATGCTGAAAGCAGTCATTGCATTTCAGGAGGGCCCAACACCAGAAACACTTTGGCATTATATGACATTCTATAAAAGGAACCCGCGCGTCTGAGAGATGTATGATGACTTAAGAAAGGATGTAAGCATAGCATCTGAAAACACCAGCGTATGTGCTCACGCTGTGCTCTACACAAAGGAATGATGGCAAGAATTCATGAAAGAAAGTCCTTTTTCTATTTTGTGAGTTAGATGATGGAAATAGCTGTTATTTTTCAGTTGTTGTCTTAGACTTGAGAGGCTCAGACAGTTCCATGTACCTTTTCTAACAGGAAACAAGCCTACATTGTTCTGATAGTTTTGTATTTTGTTACCAACAGTTAAAGTTTTTTCTCCAACAGAATGCATAATTTATTTTAAGTGCTATATTTTAACCTAATTTTTTACTAGTATAAAGTAGTTTGATTACTAGGTTTAAGATTGTGATCATGATAAAAACAAATCCAATACAGGTTTATATTTCACACATTTTTCACAGTAAAGAAAGGGGCTGGTTGAATTTTAGAAACTTTTATTATTATCTTTAAAATGATAGTGGCGCAAACAAAAAATTTTGCAGCACAAACCAGCAGAATTCGTGGCTCACTGTGGAGAAAATGGCATGTCACAAATTTAGAAGATCATCATTTGAGCTTGAGAAATTGTTTCCTGCTTTATAAGAAAGCCCTCTGTACAGTTAGAACATCCCCAAAGTTTGATTCTGTTCATCTGGACGTAGGATGTCCAGATTCAGAGGCTGCATCCACCTGAGGACCCGGCCTTCATGGTCCAAAGCTGGGCAAACACGGTGCGATTTTTTTCAGTCACGTTATTCAGCTTCTGCTCAAACTGTGTGATTGACTCTCAGGGTTTAGAAGTTCGTACGTCATGATGCAGGGTCTCACACTCTACGGCCCGATGATCTGATGTGACCTGAACGCTCACACTGTGTGTCCATAACATGAAGCTTATAACACAAAATCTGTCTCCCTCTCTGTCTTTCACTCACACAGACACACACCGCCACCATCAACTTTGCTAAATTGCTAATGAAAAACATTGATCAGGCAGCTGTGATTGAGCAGCAATGTCCATCCAACTCTTTTCACAGTTGCTGTGGTCGTGATGATTTTGTGAGGCCACACCGAAAAGGCTTAGATGAGCCAAAGTTCTACAAGTTGTGCCTCCATCGCTTGTGTCCAGATCACACGCTGCACCGCCGTGCTGCTCCGTCTTTTCACTTTCATTTCTGTGTTTGGCGTGCGGTGACACCCTCACGACGGCCGACAGGATTTCAAACAGGTTTGATTTTCTTACGACAAAGCGATTGATGATCGAGAGCTGATCATGAGGTGTTAATCGCTTCTCATTACCCCATATATACTACACGATGCACGACACACGATGAGGCGGAACCTCGGGCCGATCCCCAAAACGGTCGCACGACTGAAAAATCGGCTCAAAATGAGCCAACAATCGCACAGTGTATGCCCAGCATAAGTGGGCGGGGTCCTCCGAAAGCCAGGTAGGCGGGAAGTGAGTGACTGTGAAATTGGACGGTCGAGCCTGCAGGATTACGTCACGGCTGTCTCGGTGGAGTGAAACTCAGCCGTCTGCTCCTTGCTATCTAAAATATAACCGGACGCTGGAGTAAATTCTCAACCATCTCACACTTCTGTTTAATCAGTTTCCTGTTTGACGTTTATTCAGCTGTGTGAAAACCCCAGAGGAACCCTCCCGAGGGATTAATAACGTTTTATTTAATCTAATCTAATAACTTTAATGTCAGCCAAACCGATTTACTCAAAACAAATAAAACACTGAAAAAGCCAAACAAAAACATTTTTAAGTTATCAAAGTGACTCATATATCATGTTTAACCTGAGTAGCAAAAGACTGCGGGGGTCTGAAAACGATGTGCCGGGAGTTTGTTGTTCTCGCCGGCTCAGATGTTAGAAGTTTACACAGGTATATTCTCGCCAACCGGTCGCAGCAGATGGCCCCGCCCCTCCCTGAGCCTGGTTCTGTCGGAGGTTTCTTCCTGTCACCAAAGTGCTTACTCATAGGGGGTCACATGATTGTTGGGATTTTCTCTATATCTATTATTGTACGATCTACTGTACAATCTAAAGCGCCTTGAGGCGACTGCTGTTGTGATTTGGCGCTATATAAATAAAATTGTATTGAATCGCCTGAAAATATGTTAAAAGTTTATTTTGTGACCCAGAAAGAGTAATAAGAGTAATATTAAAACTAAGTAGCTGCTTAGTAAATCCATTGTTGGAAACTGGAATTGGCTGGGCTGCGCTATGAATTCTGGGATATGGTTTTTCAATTTTGTTGTCCGGGTGGAAAATCAGGAGAAATTCCATAATGTTCAAAATCAGCACCAACGATGGGAAGCGGGGAACTGAAGATAAATGTGTCTCTACTTTCAGGTAGAGACAGAGATAGAAGCGTCTACCTATGAGGTCATATCTTTGCCTGACATATGATTTAGTATTAAATACATTAGGTTACATAAAACTGGAGCCAGCTGTGACCTTCAAAGTCATACGTGACGAGTGAATCCTTTCCAGTGTCCTCAGCTTTAGCTGCTGGTGGTTAGCCACTAACGTTAAAGGTTTATCTTGTCTTTAGTTAATTTACTTTAGTGTAGATGTCATCAGTTAGCTGGGCCCCAGCACATTTCTAACCAGCCTGTAGGTAGTGAACATATTTCAGCAGTAGTGTAACATTTATAATAAAACTCTGCAGAGTGACTGTTTCTAACTGTAACATGAAGAGAGAACAGGAAGTAAACAGAATCAGGTCTACAACATCAAATAATTTCACTTGAAATGTTAAAAATCACAAATCTAACATGATAAAATAAAGTTGCTCACAGCGTGTTGAGATTCCAGCCAGAGTCAGCAGGTACAGCACTCCCAGGGTCACTTCAAACGCTCTGAAACAGCTGCTGTCCACAGCTGGAAGCTTTCTCTGGGTGTGTTCATCTACAGAGAAAATACACAAAGAGTCCATTCATGGAGCACTAATGAGGGACTCTGGAGCTCCTTCTTCTTCCTCCCTTTATTATCTGTAGTTTGTATTTTTATTTCTTTCCTACTTACCAGCTTCTTGTAATCCACCAGCAGGGTTCTGCTCTCCATCGTCTAACATCTCCACCTCGATTTGCTCTCTTCCTCTTCCATCCTCATGGGTCCCTCTGCTGTATTTCACCCTGGAGTCATGGACACCTTGAGTTTGTGTCGACATCTTAAGCTAAGAAGATATTTGACCGTCCGTCACTGTCTGCCTGTTTCTTTGAGTCAGGCAGCTTTGAACTGGAAATATCCAGGAAGTCAAACCAGAAGAGAGCCACAGTTTTCCTGTCACGTCATGATGTGTGAAACGCTGAGTTATTTATGAGCACTAACAGCATCCAACAAGATCTGAAGTTCAGTTCACTTCAAATGCAAAACTTTCACTGATGCAGTTTTAATGGATTAAAAATGTGAATGAGTCAGAAACAGCAGAACAAACCACAAACACAACAAAGACTTCAAGAAGTCATTAAAACACCTCCAGAACATTCTGAACATTTCCTGTCTGAATATCTCAGAGACACTGAGGCTGAACTCAGCAGCAGCAACATGCACATAAATGCCTTTGTTAGATGCTGCTTTCATCAGTTTCTACATGTTGTAAGTCCACAGAATGAGAAGAGAGAAGAAGAGTTTGTGACACCGGAAATATGACGTCAGTGTGAACTGCTGAGGAGTTTTTATTTTGACCTGCAGAGAAGCTAACGGGGCGTCACGGTGCTGCAGAGGTTCGCTCTGTCACTGTCACCGTCTCCAGTTGGAAACAGACAAACAAACAGAATTCAACAAGACCTGAAGTTCAGATTCATCAGTTTAATTACTGAGATTTCATTGATGCAGCTGTGATTAATTACAAATCTGAATGAGTCAGAAACAGCAGAATAAAGCACAAACACAGACAGCTTAAATACTTTTCTACATTTAATTTGGAAAACTTTTCCATTACATGCATTAATACATAGATACTTGTACAGCAATACAAGCAAAGCCACAAATGTGCTGTATTTGAAATGTTTGTCATAAAGCACAGACACTGAGCTTTAACTCAGCAGCAGCAACATAAAAACAGCTTTCTCAGAAGCTGCTGTCATCACACAATATCTATTGTTAGTAATGAGCAAAGAGGAATGTTTCTGATGCAGGAAATATGGCGTCAGTGTGAACTCTTCAGTTATTTCGAGTTTACCAGCAGAGAAACTAACAGCATGCAACAAGATCTGAAGTCAGTTTGATGAATTGAAACGCTGAAATGTCTTTGATGCAGTTAGAATTCAATGAAATGCTGAAAATCATCTGAAGTGAAACACAACCAGGGTCTGTGGTCATTAGTTAAAGGTCAGCTTTGCACCAATCACATGTGGACACATACAGGCTGCAGGTAAAGGGTCCAAAGCAGGAAGTGTGTCACATGGAAACTGGCTCTGAAACTGTCTGATTCATGAAAGACGACTAAGGCCCACATTACAAAAAGACCCGAGTCATGTTCAGAGTCATCAGACTGTAACCGTGTCCACTGTGAGGGTTGTTGTTTCTGCACTTTTTCTTTCTGTCATGCTGACATGAACTTTGACCTTCAGTGTGTTAACGCTGTGCAGGCAGCTCGCTGCAAACTAAGCAGGAAGGTAAAGTTGTGTTTGGATGTAAGTGAAGAAGAAGAAGGAAAGTTGTTTTAAACTGACTCATCTTCACTTATTCACACGTTGTAAGTTTGACAAACTGAATTTGTGCTGGTTTCAGTCTCTTGGTTCCTGATTTGTAGCTAAAAGTAAGAAGCAGCTACTTTCAGCTGTTTGAGAGAAACTCAAGAAGACATTTACTGAAGTTTTAGGACCAACAGACTGATGAATAAACCAAGTAAACCAAAGTAAAGACAAGCTGCACTTTGACTTGTATTAGAACAATTTGCTGGAACTACAGAGTAATGAAGTACTTCAAGTTTTTGTGTGGATGACTTCCAACCTTACTGTACAGCACAGAGCACAGAGGGACAATATATGTAATCAATATATGATGCAGAATGAACAAGTAACAACTGTGAGCTGAGTCTGAGGCTCATGCAGGACATTTCATAGTGAGGTGTCTTTGGTTGGATTATTCAAACATTTACATCAAAGCACCAAACTCATTTCTCACATATCCATTTATTTGAGTTATAACCTTCATAATGTTCAACTGCCTGTTTCAAGTTCGCATTATTGTCACAGCAGACTCCATAGGAAAAGAAATTCGTACTCTTCTCTCCTTCTGCCCAGAACCTGTCAGAGAGATCAAATCTGATATGAAACTGGACTAAACTCATAACTATTGTCACATTCATATAAATATGAGTATAAATATTTGCTGTATTTCTTTCCCAGGTTTCTCGCCCACTTTCCCTCCTTTAGACTTTTCTCTGAGAATCATCATGCACACTAAAACAGCTTTCAAGCTTTGATGAATATGAAATCTTCCTGCTGTAAAAATGGAGAATAAAAAGAAGTCAGAGCTGACTTTCTGCTGTTTGAAACGGTTTTGTCAGCTGTTTACAGACATCACTTTGAAATGTGTGTCTATCAGGTCATATTTACTGAAGCTTCTTCCTTCATATGTTCTGAAGTTTTACAAACACCAAAGAAGAAGAGACAGGAATTCTCTGAAACAGTTTTTCTTCTGTGAGAAAAGAAACATTACAGCACAAAAAACATGAAGACAAATTGAACAAAGTGAAATGTGTCGGTCGCTGCTTTGAACATTTTTCAATCCTGATTTCTTCAAACTGACTTGTTGTAACTGAACGTCATCACAGACTGCAGATGAAGAGAGTTCAAGCACAGCTGTTCATTCAAAGAAGGATTTCTGCTTTTCTTTACATTCAGTTTGTGGGGCTGTTGGAAAATAGCTCAGCTCATGTATTGCTGATCTATCTTCCAAAACATCAATGTTTCACTTCGAAATAATAACTCTGGAATAGAAACAAACTAATGTCTCACGTTTCTGTCAGCAGTGATCCGTCCACCCATTCCCATTCATATCCTGATGATGTGTTTTTGGCTCTCAGACCAACCCAGGACTCTCCTCTCATGTTCAGTTCATTGACAAATTTCTATTGGAGCAGAGACAAAACTATTGTCTCCAGTCATAATTCAGCACTTCTGTTGTAATAACATCATCTTGTGAATCTGTCTGATGGAAGAACTAAATGTGATGAAAGTTTTCAGTTCTTCCATTGTGCAGAAATCAGAGAGAAATCCATCAGAGTGGAGACAGGAAGCAGGTCACAGACTGACAGCAGGTCAAAAACACAAGTAACAGATGACTGTCAGTTCCATCAAAGATCACACAGACATGAACAAACACACCCACCTGTTCCTCTTTGCTGTTTATCATCACCAGATCAGCTCCTTTATCCTGACAGTCTCTCCTGCTGTCAGACCAAGTTTTACTCTCAGTGGATTTAAAGTAACAGCTGCATCCAAATCTCATCCATCGATCAGGACACTTCTCTTAAAGTCAAACACATGTTTTAAAGACAGACTTTGTGTCATGTTGTATCACATTAATAAGATCTCTGATTTCAGTCTGTAGTCAAAAATCTTTGGTTCCTGTCATTTTCCCTGTAAATCCTTCATTTAAACTCAGGTTTTCTCTGTTATTCATCGTTCCAGGACACTGCAGGGCCACACCCAGCTGCTATCCAGTTTAGGACACTGTCCTTTCTTTCTCTTTGGACTGTAGACCCACACAAGCTCCCCAGTACAGAAGTGCCTCCCCTTAGTGGTGATGTCATAATCCCTTTTTTTGGCCCAGTCCTGCCTTTGCCGCTGTTCCCAGGCGTAGGATTGCGCAGAGTCCAGCCAGTCCTGCAGCTTCCTCATGTAGTCCCAGCCTGGTGGCGCATCTGGCGTGTCCGGAGGCCTCACGAAAGACAGCTCGGCAGGGGTCCTCAGCTTTCTCCCAAACATAAGCACGGCAGGCGAGCATTGGGTGGAGTCTTGGACTGCCGACCTGTAGGCCATGAGAACAGGGGGAAGATGGTAGTCCCAGTCCTGTTGGTGTACTGAGGTAAGGATAGCTAGCTGCTGGGCCAGCGTCCTGTTAAACCTCTCCACCAGACCATTGCTCTGGGGGTGAAGCGGGGTGGTGCGGGTCTTCTTAATCCCAAGGCGTTCGCACATGGCAGCAAATACCTTGGACTCAAAGTTACACCCCTGGTGACCATGAAGGGTCTCTGCTGTTCCAAAACAGCTGAACATCCCCTCCACTAATGCATCAGCGACAGTCTCTGCCTCCTGGTCTGGGATGGCATATGCTTCCGGCCACTTGGTAAAATAGTCCATGGCCATGAAGACATAATGGTTTCCTCTGTCTGTACAAGGAAATGGACCCACGACGTCCACTGGAGCTCCTACTGGTTGCTGCTGAAGCTGAACCCGGGACTGCACCTGTGGCCCTTTGTGCGAGGAACATGCTTCACAGCTACGGCAAAAGTCCTCCACATCCCTCCGCTGCTGACCCGAGGTGGCGCAGGGTCTTGGAGACTCCAAAGTGGGCGGAGCCAGTGCTCCCAAGGCAGGCTTCCAGCACAGCAGACCTCAGACACCAGTACTAGGAAACTTCTGAGTTGTTTCTGGTCTGCTGGGGTGGGCCAGTCTTTAATAGAGTGGATTTTTTCCTCCAAAGTGCAGATGCCCTCATGACCCAGCTTGTGGCCCAGAAACTCCACCTCCCTCCTCATGAAGTGGCACTTGTTGGGGTGTAGCTTCAGGGCTGCAGATGCCACTCTCTCCAACACTTGTCTCAGAGAGCAGCATCAAAGGAGCATCTCCCCCTCCAACGCTAACTCCAGGGCTGCGCTGAGTGTGGCCGGTCAAGCAAGCTGAGTTTGCATACGGAGCTCTTTAGAGCTGAGGGCCTGCAGAAACTGGTTCTGAGCTAACTCCGCCTGCACCGAAGGTGGCGTGCTGTCACACACCCTCCTGCAAAGACACTCAACTTCATGGGCCAAAATACAAAGGGGCTCCCCAGGCAATCTGCGTCTGTTGTGGAACTCTGACCTCAGCAGCGCCGGCTGGTTGTCCTGCCCGAGCTGTCTCTGAAGTGCTCCAACAAGTGCAGTATAATCTCTCCTTTCCTCCTCGCTCAGCAGCAGCAGGCATGCAGCGGCATCCTCACACAGGCACAAAGCCAATCAGAGAGCTTTATGCTCCTCAGACCAGCCAGTTACAACAGCTAACAGTTCAAACTGTGCAATTAACACTTCCCATGGCGTCCTGCCGTTGAACTTAGGCGTTTTTATATTTGCAACAGCTTGCTGAGCGCCACCATGTTTGTTTACATCACATGACGGTGCAGCATGCGACGTCAACTCTGTCTCACTGAAACTGTGGTAACGGGGCGAAAAGTTCTGGAGTCTAGTCAAAGCTGGAGAAAATCCAGCTTCAGCAGGCAGCTGCAGCGCCATTTCCCTCACTGTATGGGCAGGCGAGCACGGACGAACGTCCCTCTCCTGAATCTCTTTCTTAATCTTCAACATCCTCGGGTCGATCAGCGTCACCAGCAACATCTTCGGGTGTTCGGTGTTTTATTTGTTTTCTCTTCAGTTCTGACACCAGTGTAACGTCCCCATATGCTCTCAAGCACCTGATGTTTTAATCTCAGTTTATCCGTTTATTAAGTAAACAGAGGCAAAAGGGCTGTTAACCCCAGGGAGAGTCCTCCAGTACAACACACTCTCTTCAGCCCGGACAATAACAACAAGAACGCCCTTCCCCTTCCAGCACACACTAACTCCCTTTTTCCTGCACCACAACCAAACATGTATCTTAAAGAAACAACAACAGTGTGCAAAGATAGCCAACATGTCACAGTAAAAAAAAACTTTGATCATTGTTACAACACAGAAGAACTGTTACACAGTATCAAACATTTAGATTTCAAAACAAAGACGCAATCAGGTTATCACTGTGTAACACTGATGTTTTCTATTAGTTATTCAAACTTTATTACCTTCTATCTTCTCCTTCAGCTTCTTCACTTCTTCCTGTAGCTGACTGTGGTTTTTACTCAGTTTATCATAACTGCTCTGTAACTGAGTCAGGTTGGTTTTTGTGTCTATACAGAAAAACAGATGAAAACTAAGATAAAATATTCTGACAATATTTAGGTGTGATGTTTTTCTCTTACCTTGAAGTTCATCCTGGAGTTGACTCTTGTTCAAAGCATCTGAAATATTTCAGTGAAACCAAAATGAAATAAAATAAAATAAAATAAAATGAGTGAAACATTGAACAGAAATAATCTTCTTCCTCTGCTTTGTCAAATATATCGATAAGAGTCAGAAACTTGTGCAGCCATTGTTCTTTAACATGTCCTGTGGGTGGAGCTGTTAGAACTACAGGAAGTCTGATGAGCTAAATACGTATCAACTGTGAACAAAAACCACTGACAAGATTCAAAATAATTGTGCTTCAGTGTGGAGGAAGAAGGTGAAGAATCAAACAGCATTTTTACACCTGTAGTCAGAGATGTTCTCTATATGCTGTGAAAGAATAGATTCTGACTCATGTGACATGTGCCTGTTCTCACTGAAAATATGTCTTTTTACATCCAGTCAAAGCTGCTCTGAGGCTTCAACACTTCCTCTTTCTGCTTATTTATAATTAATAAATGTTTCTTCCTGCAGCTTCCAGGTAGCTGTTGGTTAAGGTGACTCCCTGCCCACTGCTGTTACAGTCTATCGTACTTTCAGATGTCCTTTTGCAGGGATCTCTGTTCTCACAGAGTGATCAGGTTCTTGTACAGGTGTGATGTTTCTGCTGATTCAGCATTAAGCCTGTCACACCTCCACCAGGACCTAAAGGTCAGCTGAAGGTCATCCACTGATTTAAAACATAGAATTTTTTAAATCTATGTTACAAAAATACAAAAATCCAACCATCAGCAGCTGCTGGGAGTTTTCTCTGAATTGTTCTTTGTATTATTGTGGAGTCTTTCCCTGATAATATAAAGAACCTCGAGGCAGCTGTTGTTGTGATTTGATGTAATAAAAAAAAGATTAATCGATATATCCCAGCAGATGAAGGGAACTAAAATTAAATGTTGTTAGCTAGCTACTTAATTTTATCTATTTATTTATCTATTTATTTATTTATAAAGCACATTTAATAACAACAGAGAGTTGACCAAAGTGCTGTACAAAATAATAATTAAACAATGACATTAACATCAACAATGTAAGGAGTAAATGATCACTTGATCGAAGGGCTCTAGAGGGCGTATAAAGCTGCCAAAGGTCAGACAGATAGTCCGGTGCCTGGCCATTTAGTGTTTTATAAGTCAAAAGTAAGATTTTAAATTTAATTCTAAAACGCACTCGAAGCCAATGAAGGGAAGCAAGCACCGGAGTAATATGTTGGTGTTTCTTCACACAAGTCAAAAGGCGAGCTGCAGCATTCTGTACAAGGGCCAAGCTGGACTGCTAGTTAGTACACCAAGTGAACTAACTAGTCGACATAATGACAGACGGCCACTGTCTAACATAGTGTGACTGCACCTGCAGTCTGCAGCAGATTCTGCTGCCTGTCTGCTTTGTTGATATAGGCTACGTTCACACTGCAGGCGAAAGCGCATCAAATCCGACTTTTCTGACCCTATGCGACCCATTTCCGATCATGGTCTGACAGTGTGAACGGCACGAATCCGATATTTTCAAATCCGATCTGGGTCACTTTTGTATGTGGTACTGAATCCGATACATATCTGATGTTTTAGAAAGCGACTGCTGTTTGAACGGTCAGGTCGCATTAAATCCGTCTTTTACATCACTGACACAAGACAGACGCCAAATATCAGCGCCAGAGAAGACATCGCGAACGCTTCCTGGCCATCCAGTGTAGATGTTAGTGAAACTGTTGGGAAGACAACGTTGGAGAAACGTGAACATTTTATTTGTACTGTATAATCTGCAGATTCTGACAGAAATCTGCAGATTATCCTTTGAAGCACCGCTCCTCTAAAACAGCAATAAGGATCATTATTAGGTTATCTACATTATTATGTAAATAACAAAATAACTTAAAGCAAAAATTGGGAAACGTAAAGTCCGAAGTCTTTATATTAAGGGCCATCAGTCAAACAATACTGTTGGTCTGGGTCTAAACAGAGCGCGTTGTGTTACGTCTTCTTTTGCGCATGCGGGCCGCTTTGAGGGTTCACACTAGAGCGCGTTTGCTGTCACATTTTAGTTGTAGTGTGAACAAGCAGACAAAAAAATCGGATTTGATCAAAAAATTGGAATTGAGCATTAAGACCTGCAGAGTGAATATCTGAGGACATCTTGAGAGGACTGAGACGCTGAGCAGGAGTTTAAACTGTACTCTAACAGTTCTGCAGTACTGACCCTGGTAGATATCGTGCTGATCTGTTCTGTTCTTGTCCAGCTGGAAAAGGGTGTTTAAGGTTGGAAATGAGTTTCTTCCTCAAGTCAAGAAGTTTATGAATCCTTGAATTTTGTTCTCGAGTGAGAAAAGAAAGCAGCAGGATGTTAAAAGCCAGATTGGTGCAGTGATCCTGTCTGTTGGGGTGAAGAGAGAGCTGAGCATGAAAGTGAAAGTGCTGCTGATTTATCAGATGAGCTACATTCTTACCTTCACCTCAGTAATGACCACAAACTGTGAGTACTGACTGAAAGAATGAGATACAAGCGGTGGAAACAAGCTTCTGCCAAAAGGTGTCTGTGGGCTCAGAGCTGGAGCTCCTCCACTCTGAAAGCACCTGACTAGGATTACACCTGTGTGCTACTTAGGTGAGGTGTTTGAGGTCCAACTGGGAGGACACACGTTGTCTTAATCATCCAATTCAATTTGATTTCTACAGCTCCAAATCACAGCGACAGCCTCAAGGTGCTTTATGCTGTGAGGTAGACCCTACAATAACATTATAGTCACAAGTTTGCTGTTTGTGTGTTTTTCAGTGAAGTAGGAGAAACACTGCAGTGTGGGAACAGGAACTAAACACAATCAGGCTGCAGCATCAAATCATTTCACTTCAAATGTTCAAAATCAAACATCTAACATATTGGAATCAAATTCCTCACAGCGTGTCATGATTCCCGCCACAATCAGCAGATACAGCACTCCCAGGTTCACTTCAAAAGCTCTGAACCAGCTTCTTCTCACAGCTGGAAGCTTCTTCTCTCTGTGAACATCTACAAAGATAAAACACAAAAAGTCCATTTATGAAGCACTAATGAGGAACTTTGGAGCTTTTTGTTAATCCTCACTGTAGGAATGATCCCAGTAGAAATGAAGTAAATCAGATTCACCAAACAAATTAGTCGAGTTTGTTAAAAAGTTACAGAAACTCAAACAAGGACAAAGTAATATTAGTCCATTCCAGCTGTTGTGATTGGTCGATGCATGTCTGGCTACTTTGTCGCAGGTTTTGAATAGATCAGTGAGAGAAAAACAATCTTCATCTCAATATAAGGACTAAATTACCAAAACTATCCTGATGGATGTGAGGAAACGTAGAAAGAAGAGTAAAAACCTGAGGGTCAAATATGGAGGAGAGTCCCAGAATATTAGTTTCTATGACGATCATCTGCACACAGGTCAGAGCTGTGAGGAAAATGTAATGCTGAGGAACAACCATGAACTGTGGAAACTTTAAAGCTGATGTATAACAAACAGAGTGGTACTGGGTGTGTGTTACTCTGTGTTTGTGCTTCAGTTACACTCAGTTAGCTTTCTGCTAGCTGTTCCCATCAGTTTGCTTCTCTCCTCTCTACACTCACTCATACTGCATGTTGATGCAGCTGAATTCACAATGAATCTGTTCTCATCTACATCTTTCTGTTCCTGTTGTCAGACCACAGAACAACTATGAACTACTGATTTAAACGTGCTGAATTCACAGCAGAAAGAGCTGTGCTGCTCTTATTGGCTGCTTCTCTCTGTCACTCACAGACCTCTTCCTGAAAGCAGAGCAGCAGCTGAACCAGTTTGACTTGAAGCCACAGACACTGAAACAGTCAGACGCTTAGAAACGGAGCTCCTAACTGGGAGTAAACAGGCCCAGTGCAACAAATGATCTGTGTGCCAGTTTGGACTGAAACTGGAAACATATTCTGGGGACATGTGACACGAACACTAATATGTCTTAAAGTGGTCGATATCAGAGCTTTAAAGACACTGAGCAACACTTTCATCATCAACATTTTCTTTGGTTTTGTCACTTTGATGATTTCCTACTTACCAGCTTCTTGTAGGCCAACATCAGGGTGCTGCTCTCCATCATCTAACACCTCCACCTCACTTTGCTCTCTCACTCCTCCATCCTCTTGGGACCCTCTGCTGTATTTCACCCTGAAGTCTTCAACACTTTGAATTTCTGTAGACATTTTGAGCTGAAAGATATTTGAGCAGCTTCACCGTCTGTCTGTGTCTTTAAGTCCGACAGCTTTGAAGAGAAAACAAAGAGGAAGTAAAACAGGACGAGTCACAGTTCAAACATGTCAGGAGGCGTCAAACTGTCAGTTATGTACAAATGAAAACAACATTCAACAAGATCTGAAGTTCAGTTACATGGATGTAAAACACTGAAAGAAGTTTCTATTTAGAGATAATGAGCTTTAACTCAGCAGCTGCAGTATGTATATAATAACACAGCTTTGTTAGACGCTGCCTTCTACAAACTGTAAGTACAGAGAAGCAGCAGAGAGAAGAAGTGTTTGTGACACAGGAAATATGTCAGAGTGAACTATTTATTCATCTTTATTTTTACCAGCACAGAAACTAACAGGGCAGCGTGGTGCTGCAGTGGTGAGCACCATCACTTCTCAGACAGAGAGTTCCTGTTTTGGGTGGAGTCTTTCTGTGTAGAGGCTCATGGTCCTGGTCTGTGAGCCAGCGTTTGTGTTTGACTTCTGATTCTGGTTTGTTTCATGTTCTGAGGTGAAGTTTTGGTTCTGATTGTTGTGTCTCTGTTTGTGTCCCAGGTCTTAGTTTGTTATCTAGCCTCAGGTTTTCTGTCATCATCCCCCTCTGTGTCCCCGTCCTCTTAGTCCAGTTTTCCTGTGTTAGTATCTCTGTGAAGTCAGTCTTGTCTCCATGTTGATTGGCCTGTTCCCCGGTCGTGTCTCTGTGTTTCTCTCACTCCCTCTGTTCCCTGTGTTCAGTCAGTCTGTGTCTCAGTGTGTTTCTGCTGTTTCCTGTTTTACTCTGACAGTCTCTCGTCCTGTCTGCATCTTGTTTAGTTTTGCTTCCCACCTGTGGTCTGTTCCCTCAGTGTTTGTATTCAATAGTCGTGTCCAAAATTCATGGGCTGCATCCTCCTGAGGACCCGGCCTTCGCGGTCTACGTGGGCCGGGTCCTCAGAAGGTCGGGTAGGCCGGAAGTAAACAGCTGTGAAATTGGACGGTCTAGCCTTCAGATTAACGTCACCGCTGTCTCGGTGGAGTTTAATAAACTCGGCTGTCTGCTCCTTGCTATCTAAAATATAACAGGACACTGGCGTAAATTCTCGACCGTCTCACACTTCTGTTTAATCAGTTTCCTGTTTGACGTTTATTCAGCTGTGTGAAAACCAAAGAGGAACCCAGCAGAGGGATTAATAAAGTTTTATTTTATCTAATCTAATCTGATATCTTTAATCTCAGCCAAACCGATTTACTCACGAACAAACGCCTGAAAATATGTTAAAAGTTTATTTTGTGACCCAGAAAGATTAATAAGAGTAATTTTAAAACTTAGTAGCGGCCGCCATTGCCGGAAACTGGAGTTTGGCTGTGCCACGCTATGAATTCTGGGATATGGTGGGCCATGAAAGACACACCCGACCCATCCTTCAAATTCAGGGAAAAGGAGGACGCATTCATCGGCTGCATTTGGAGGACTTTATGAATTTGGACAGCCTTTGGCGCGTCGCTGTGACGTTATCGGTCTACAAATGCGTCCTTGGGAGGATGCAGCCCATGAATTTGGACACGACCATTATTTGCATTTCCTTGTGTTTCTTCTCACAGCCTCCTTCATTCCCTCCAGCTGTGTGTTCGTCTGTTTAGTTTTTCTTGGTCTAGTTATGGTGTTTCTGCAATCAGTAATAAATTGTCTTTAAGTTTGGTTTTTGTCTCCGACTCCCACATTTTATCTGCTATCCTGCCTTGCCTCACACAGCGGTACATGACAGGAGATCTCGAGCACTAAAATAAAGCAGCAGACTCCGACCTACTTTCTTGAGGAAAAGCTGAGGTGGAAGCGTTTGCTCACCCCTGGTAGGAGCACATTTTCAGTGGTACTCACCGGGCTCTGAGGGGTCCTCAAAGACGCCGAGTTTGTCCACCTGCTGCCCCGCCTGCACCTGATCCTCTGCAGCTGAAAGTGGGCATCATCCACCCACATCTGGAGACGACGCTCCTACTATCGTCCCTCTGTGAGTAAAACTGTCGATTAGACTCTGCTCTTTGTTCCCACCTGTGGTCTGTTCCCTTATTGTCTGCATTCCTTTGTGTTGCTTGTTGTTGGATCTAAACATACAGGGAGTGCAGAATTATTAGGCAAGTTGTATTTTTGAGGAATAATTTTATTATTGAACAACAACCATGTTCTCAATGAACCCAAAAAACTCATTAATATCAAAGCTGAATGTTTTAGGAAGTAGTTTTTAGTTTGAGCTATTTTAGGGGGATATCTGTGTGTGCAGGTGACTATTACTGTGCATAATTATTAGGCAACTTAACAAAAAACAAATATATACCCATTTCAATTATTTATTTTTACCAGTGAAACCAATATAACATCTCCACATTCACAAATATACATTTCTGACATTCAAAAACAAAACAAAAACAAATCAGCGACCAATATAGCCACCTTTCTTTGCAAGGACACTCAAAAGCCTGCCATCCATGGATTCTGTCAGTGTTTTGATCTGTTCACCATCAACATTGCGTGCAGCAGCAACCACAGCCTCCCAGACACTGTTCAGAGAGGTGTACTGTTTTCCCTCCTTGTAAATCTCACATTTGATGATGGACCACAGGTTCTCAATGGGTTCAGATCAGGTGAACAAGGAGGCCATGTCATTAGTTTTTCTTCTTTTATACCCTTTCTTGCCAGCCACGCTGTGGAGTACTTGGACGCGTGTGATGGAGCATTGTCCTGCATGAAAATCATGTTTTTCTTGAAGGATGCAGACTTCTTCCTGTACCACTGCTTGAAGAAGGTGTCTTCCAGAAACTGGCAGTAGGACTGGGAGTTGAGCTTGACTCCATCCTCAACCCGAAAAGGCCCCACAAGCTCATCTTTGATGATACCAGCCCAAACCAGTACTCCACCTCCACCTTGCTGGCGTCTGAGTCGGACTGGAGCTCTCTGCCCTTTACCAATCCAGCCACGGGCCCATCCATCTGGCCCATCAAGACTCACTCTCATTTCATCAGTCCATAAAACCTTAGAAAAATCAGTCTTGAGATATTTCTTGGCCCAGTCTTGACGTTTCAGCTTGTGTGTCTTGTTCAGTGGTGGTCGTCTTTCAGCCTTTCTTACCTTGGCCATGTCTCTGAGTATTGCACACCTTGTGCTTTTGGGCACTCCAGTGATGTTGCAGCTCTGAAATATGGCCAAACTGGTGGCAAGTGGCATCTTGGCAGCTGCACGCTTGACTTTTCTCAGTTCATGGGCAGTTATTTTGCGCCTTGGTTTTCCACACGCTTCTTGCGACCCTGTTGACTATTTTGAATGAAACGCTTGATTGTTCGATGATCACGCTTCAGAAGCTTTGCAATTTTAAGACTGCTGCATCCCTCTGCAAGATATCTCACTATTTTTGACTTTTCTGAGCCTGTCAAGTCCTTCTTTTGACCCATTTTGCCAAAGGAAAGGAAGTTGCCTAATAATTATGCACACCTGATATAGGGTGTTGATGTCATTAGACCACACCCCTTCTCATTACAGAGATGCACATCACCTAATATGCTTAATTGGTAGTAGGCTTTCGAGCCTATACAGCTTGGAGTAAGACAACATGCATGAAGAGGATGATGTGGACAAAATACTCATTTGCCTAATAATTCTGTACTTCCTGTAGGACCCTGCTGGAATCAGGCCACGAGAGACTGCAAACAGAACACAAGAGCCACTCGTACAGTTCACTTGCAAGGGGAGATTGCCTCCCAGAACTGACACAAGCTCGCCTGTAGCCAACTCCAAACTCCAAACTCCCCTCGCAGCCTTTTATTCAGAGAACACACACTGTGAATGTGTTTGTATGTGTGTGTGTGTCTCTGTATACGTGACTTCCTGCTACACAACATATGTTTACAACATCCCTATTCATAAAAGGGTCATCTCCCCCCACCCTGTATATGGCTTAACCCCCTTAATGGTCCACCATATACAAGCATAGGTGAGCCCATAAAGGGCAGGAAGTGAATGTTCCTGAGCAAATAAGGAAACCAGAATCTTTACACTGAATGTGCCTGCAGTTGAACACTATAGCTGTAGCCTCCCCCATCATCCTACATGCAGGGAGGAGAATAGAAACAAGAATATCTTCAATCATGCAGTTTAAACAAGGTTCACAAGCTGAAGCACCACAATGACAATTTTTAACAAAGTCACTCCAACACTTGTCATGATCTCCATCATCCCTCCGGCTGTGAGTTCTAGTTAGTGTTTCCTGGTTTACTTGTGGTGCTTTTGTAATCAAGATCACCGTAACTAGCCCAGCAGCCAGACCCTGAACTTCAGCAGGTAACTGATGAGCAGTCAGACTGCAGCCTCTGTCTCCACCTGTTCATGCTTCTATAGTAGAGTCACCGGGCAGACCCAGAACAAGCTGGTCTCTCTTGGCTGGTCTGGGAACGCCTTGATGTTCCCTCAGATAAGCTGGAGGAGGTGGCTGTGGAAGTGTGACTCCCTGTAACCTGAGCCGTCCAGCATCCAAGCCCAGTCTGAGTCAGGCAGCCTTCAAACCTTGATGCTGCTGCTAGGTCTGTCAGAGGTGAGAGGTCCCATAATGAAACCAGTTCCAGCTCAGTGACTGCTCCACCAGGGGCATCCCCAGTAACTTGTTTGAGTTTGAGCATGGACACACTGCCCCAGTGAGTGTACCCCAGCCGGGTATCCCTGTGTCTGAGGCCTCCGAGTATCCTGAGTCCTCTGAGTCATCCAGCAGAGCCCCACGAGGGCTCCTGTCTGCCTCCAAGTCTCCAGAGAAACTCTGCCTTTGCACCCAATCTTCAAAGCAGCCCCTCCACTGCTAGCAACACGTCCGACCTCCAGAGAAGTCCTTTCACCTCCTCCATTTTCATACTGTCCACACGTTCTGACCCTCTTCTCCTCTCTGCTTCCGGGCTAACCCCACCATTGTTTTTTTACTTTTCTGCTCTCTGGTTTTCATTTTAGTTCTGGGTAAATATCTTCTTACTGACAGGTGTTCGTGGGCAGGCAGAGAAATCTTGCAATAGTTTGGAAGTGACATCGTTTAAGGAAACACACACTTTAGTTTCATGAAAATTTCAGCTGTTTTCCTAATTAGAGATGTTTAAACATCCAATGCTGCCTGTAGCTGTCTGTGGTGCTGAAGCTTTCAAACATTTCATACCAACACTGACTACAACAGTCACCACAGGGGGGCAGCATAGAGCCAGAGAGTGTTAGTGTAGCTGTTCACCCCTATAGTAAGAAACAAGAAGACTGATGAAGGAAAAAGCTTCTTCCACTGGTGTAACACAGGTTTGTATGAAGTCACACTAACTAACCAGCAGTAACCCACATTTGATCAAAGCAGGGGCAGAACTTTAATAACAGGTTATAATGTGTCATCACAGTTGTTGTCAATCCAAACACACTTTCTGATTTTTGCTGTTTATTGTAAAAGAACAACACACTTGTGGTCTGACCTGATGCTGTAGTGCAAAAACAAGTATACACAACTGAGTTCATTGCAAAAAAATATATGATTCCCAAAATTTAATTAACACTTGATGTCTTTACATCACTTTCACATATACAGAGATATAAAAATGTCCTTCTAATATTCCAGCTCATCAGAATCTTCAGAATTCTTACATTTACTGAAGTTTTAGGAACAACAGACTCATTAATAAAGCAAAGTAAAGACAACCTGATTTCCAACATTACTGTACAGCACAGAGTACAGAGGGACTGTGGCCACGTCGCCGCAACTCCCTGTGGCTTCAGCACCGTGGCTGCTGGGTGACCCCCCATATGTGGCTCACATCAACTCTTTTCTACAAGGGTCGCCAGTCACCCCATGCACTGTTCCACATAGGGCTCTCTGTGTACACAGGTGTGCAGGGAAAAACAAGACTTCAAAATAAAGACACAGTCAGGGTATCACTGTGTAATACTGATGTTTTCTATTAGTTATTCAAACTTTATTACCTTGTTTCATCTTCCTGAATTGTTCCTGTAGCTGACTGTGGCTTTTACTCAGTTTATCATAACTGCTCTGTAACTGAGTCAGGTTGGTTTTTGTGTCTTCAGAGAAAAACAGATTAAAATTAAGTTAAAATATTCAAAGAATACAGCTATCATATAAGAACTTATACTCGTATACTCAGTATTTGCTCGCTTACCCTGAACTTCAGTCTGTAGCTGACTGTAACTGTGGTTCAGTTTGTTGTATTTGGTCTGAAGTTCATCGTGTTTGATTTGAAGTTTGTTGTATTCATACTTGTTCAAAGCAGCTGAAATATAAAATGTAAAAAAATAAAGATGAGTGAAACATTGAACAGAAATAACCTTCTTACTCTTACTTTCTTAAATTTGTAAACTCTTAGTTCAAACTACAGGATCAAGACTTCCCTTTGTCCCCCAGCCTCTCGAGGTTCTGGGAGGAGGCTGTAGTGTTTTATCACAAGCACATCCTTTGTGAAGATTCTGTTTGATGTTGCAAGCTTCCTGCTTTTATGATCCTTTTGGTGAGCAGGAGACTACACACACACATACACACACACACACACACACACACACACACACACACACACACACACACACACACACACACACACACACACACACACACACATAGTGCCTTGTCTTAGAACCATTGGGGGGTTTTACGGTGGGAGGTGCTTTTGCTGTGATGTGTACTGTACATGTCATGTCAATAAAAAGGCTGCGAGGACAGCTACTCTTTGAAGGATTTGGGCTAGAGACAGGTGAGGAGCGTGAGCTCCAAGAGCTGGTTCTGACCCAAACTTCCCTCGTTAGCGAGTAAAAGACCGGTTGAAGATTTTCTGTCTTGTTTTCCGTTCTTCATGAGGAATAAGTCTCTAAACTAGCGGGGCCTGTGGAAACACAGACCCAACAACGTATTAGAAACTTGTTATAGCACAGACAGCATAAGTGTCTATGATACAGTAACAGACTGAACTTTGACCTGTTGTTATGACTGTCATCATATTTGTGTCATTTTGTGTAACTGCTGTGTTTTTCTGTCCTTCATGAAAAGCTCTGCATGCTGTGCCTCAGCTGTGACTGAATGAGAGGATGATAACGGGCATGTGCAGGTACTCTGCTGTGATTGGTTCAGCAGCTGAATGGTTACATAAAATGCCAAGATGGCTGCCGTCTTCAGAGGACTCATTCAGCTTTTCCATGTTCCAACCTGCCAGAGCTGTGCAGCTCTCACTGTGTGTTTCCTGTTTCACTCTGAAGGAGTTTGTAGGGCTGAGCTTTGACTGTGAACAGTTTCTCCTGTTTATGTCAGTTTGGGAGGTCAGCTGCTGTGATTTGGTTTGTTTTTTTTGTATCTTAACACAAGAACCTGATTTAAAATGTAAAATCAGTTTCCTTTCAAATTCATCTCCAACTTTGACAGTTTTTAATAGTTTCTTACCTTTGTTAGAAAAATAAATAATTTTTCAGTGCCACAGTAATGCTATGCTTTTATTAATAAGTGTTATAAAGTTATATAGTGTACTATTAAGTGGACACAGCCCTGAAAAATAAAGAGACATGAGACCATGTGTCCTTGGGGGTAGAGAGCTGCAGACTCTTGCTCATGCTTGCCTGGGTAAGAGGGAACCATTTTCTGTGGAGAGTTACTGGAATGCTGTTGTTTAGACTAGAATGAGAGAGCTTCTGTAATAAAACTGTTAGGGGTACACCACCGTTTGGAGATCAGCCGGCAGCGCGTCGTGCAGGGCGCATCTCCCTTCTAGAAGTAACAAAGTGGTCTACTGAGCAGTGTTTTGTCTTCTATCGGATGCATCTGAGGAATCAAAAGAACTCAGTGAAGTGTTGATATTAATACCTTCCATCTCGTCCTGCAGCTGCTCTTTTTATAACGCTCACCAAAATATCTGATTAGAAATGAAAAAAAACCCAGAAGTTTTAAAATGTTTAAATAATTTTAAATCAAGTTTTTCATTTTCCCATCAAATGAATGTAACTAGCTTGTTAGCTAGCTGTTTAATACACCAAGTGAACTAACTGACCGGCACAATGATGTCACGCCAACAGAGGTATGGTCACAATTGTAATTTTTTTGTAAATTGTTTTGTAATGTAAAAGACCTGATTTTATGCACTTTCATTTAGAGTTATGGAGAATGTAATTGCGTGGCATTGCCACAAGGGGGAGATAGCGCTGAGTGCGATAGGTCGTTCTGTGCCTCAGACGAGGAAGAGCCTGCAGACCAAACGCAACTCATGTCTCCTGTCTCTGCTTTTCTGTTACAAAAACAGACCCCATCAAAGGCCTGTAACATCTAACGTAGTGTGACTGCACCTGCATCAGTCTGCAGCAGATGCTGCTGCCTGTCTGCTTTGTTGATATAATCACAGAAGTGTTGAGTGAAGAGTTTGAAGGAACAACAAGAACATTCACTCCACCTCCACAACACACACAAGATATGAGCCAGGAATCATGCACACATACACACACCTGCTAATCAGTGCTAAGTAACAGACTCATGAAATACTAGAAGCTCAGTCAGCAAAACCAACTTGTTGGTCAGGCTGTACCACACAGCAGCTCATATTATTGATCAGAGAATTTAAAATGCCACCGTACAGTTTTTATGAAGAGGGAAACTATCCTTAGAGACCAAAACTCATTTAGTCCTGAATGCAAACATGTTTTTAATGCTGGAAAGGTGCTCATTTTAACATGGGAGTGTATCATGAGCATGATAATAAAGCTCCTCACAGCGTGTTGTGATTCCAGCCAGAATCAGCAGATACAGAACCACCAGGTTCACTTCAACAGCTCGGAAACTGCTTCTTTTCACAGCTGGAAGCTTCTGCTGGGTTTTTATTTCTATGAAGGCAAAATGGAGAAAAAATAATTTGTTAATTTGATTATTAAATATGTGGTTTAATCATAATTTGTTTCCCATTGTTCAAGCGTATTTTATTGGTTTATTGTCAGAAAGACATTCCACCTGCAGCCGACCTGGTGATGAGCTGAACAAGTTCATTCTGGTAGTTTTGATATTTACAGGAGACTTTGTCACATGTTTGTCTTCAGGTGACTTTTACACATGTGAGAACAGAGACTCTGTGATTGACAGAGAAACGTTCTGATCTGACTCAGAAACAGACGAATGTGTATCAGTCATGTTTCACACAAAGACCAGATCATGAAGACGATGTTGATTATTATAATATGAATATTATGTCATTAAAACAATATCTCCATGATTTGCTGAAGTTGTTATTCATTGGTCTGATTTCCTGTCAGCTAAAAGCACAACTAGCTGTGAAAAGTGTGCTTTGAGTAGTTTCTGTGGTTATACTCGCTCCACAGTGTCGACCAACACGTCCTTGTTTCTTATATTTCTGCCTTCACCACTGATCTGTGAGATAACTCCTCCAACACTTTTCTGTCAGCTTGTTCAGACTGAAGAGTTTCTACACTTACTAAAATAACACACTGATATTTTAAATTAGACGATTTTTAATAATTTATTCTTTAAATAAACAGAAAACATTAAAAATATAGAAACATCTAAACTATAATAAGAGCAGAGACTGCACACCTTCAGCAAAGCTCGAACTTTCCTCACACTATGAATAAACTGAGTCTCTGGATCCAAAAGCTTTGATGGATCTGTATTAGTTTGATATTTTATGGAGAAGATGGAAACAGTCTCTGCTGATTCCTGATCCCACAGTATCTGATACTTACCTCCGCCCTGTGTTGAAACATGGACCTGATGGTCTGTGCAGGAGTCCACATTCTCATGGAGGAGGACCCGTCCCTCCAGTCTCTCTCCTCTGTCCTCTCCTTTGCTGTATTTCACATTCATGCTCAGCTCTGGATCCTCATCAGTGATGGAAGACATTTTCAGATGCTCAGTTTTCAGCAGTATCAGTTTCCTGTACAGCAGAGCTGTCACTCAGTCGCTGTGTTTCTCTGTTAACTGCAGCTTTTCTATGTGAAGCTGATTCTGATTCTGCAGTAAATCATAAGTAAATGTTGGTCCTCTGTGTTCTGATGCTGCTGTCGCTTCAGTTTCTCTGTCTCTCTGTGAGCTGCTTTGAACAGGAAGTACAGACGTCATGACAGGAAAAGCTAAACCACATTTTGTTCAAGGTTAAAATTAAAACTGCAAACACAAAGTCCAGATAAACAGAATCAACTTTCTGGGTTTGTTGAAGGTTTATTCAACAAATTAAACTAAATTTCCTTTGAAATAAAATATTTTCATTTTATTTTATTTATTTATTCATTCATGATTTGAGTTTATGAACTCTACTTTTTCACAGATATTTCTTTGGTGTCTTTTTGGACAGAGACCATTGAAACAGTAAAGAAAGTGGGGGGAGAGAGAGGGGCTGAGCTGCAGCACAGAGCCTGGGCTGAACACAAACCTGAGACTCTGCAGTACTTTTTACTGCTGCTAGTTTTTCTGTCCTGACAGATGTGATGATCTGATCTGTGACTAAATAAGAACACAGAAGTGTTTATATTACAGTCGAGTCACATTTAAAGGACAAAATGATAAAAGTGCATCTGAACCGTCTCTAAAAATATTTTTCTTATCTGATATGAAACTCACAAATATGTTGTGCAACATTTAATGTGCCACACCTCTTCGTGCCCTCATTTTATCATCAGATGTTACAGCTGAGATAAAATGGAGAGAGAGAGAGAGAGAGAGAGTGAGAGAGAGAGAGAGAGTGAGAGAGAGCGATATTGACAGGGAGTCTTGAGATGTGAGAGATTTGTCATGTTTAGCGTGTTTGGAGTGTGTAGATAGCAGTGTTGGGCAAGTTCCTATGAAAAAGTAATTAATTATAGTTACTAGTTCTTCAAAAAAGTAACTGAGTTACAATATTCTAAAAGTAATTAATTACTTGAAAAGTAACTATTGCGTTACTTTAAAAAAAAACTTTAACCTCCTGGCGTCCAGGGTATAATTGGCCATTTTAACTACTTTTGATTTTCCCTCCACATTTTACCTTTAAAAACTATTTATTTGCCTTGTTTGGTGTCATCCTTTTCAGCACAACCTCACGTGTCTGAATTTACAGTTATGTTTTCATTTTGACTACTGTATTAACACAATTGATCTAAAATCAGACAAAAACATACAATCAGAGTAGAAAAATGTCACGGTTTGCGGGTGCAAGCCGTGTGGAAGTAAATTAGGACCGGGCAGCAGCAGCTCAAGTGCAGGTAAGAATTTATTAACAGTAAACAGAAATGGCGAGTGACACTAACAGGTAACCTAAACTGGGAAAACTAACAAAGCAAACCAGAAACGAAGGTGCAGGGAGGTCCGAGGAAACACATATGGAGAGACGCAGGGACATCTAGGGGAACAACACAGACGAAACAGCAACTAACAGAGGCAGACACGAGGTTTAAATACACAGAAGGATAACGAGGGAATGAGACACAAAAGGAGGGCACAGCTGGGAGTAATCCGACCTGACGAGACAGGGGAAAAGTAAACAGAACACACTGACGTCAGACACAGACCTTCACAATAAAACAGGAACTACACAAGCAAGGACACAGACTAAGAAACGCGGACTAAACACAGGAACACATGGGCAGAACTGAATAAACACTACACAGAGGAAGGACAGAACCAAAATCACAATAATAGAAAACACAAAACGCTGGGTCAAAAGGACCCAGGATCATGACAGTACCCCCCCCTCAAAGGCTGGCCCCAGACAGCCCAACAAGAAAACAAAAACAGCCAGAAAAACAGAAAACCCGACCAGGGCGGGCGGTGGGGGCCCAGGACGGAGGGCTCGGGGCAAAACAAAACCAGTGCACAAGAGGGACAAAAACCACAACACGAGCCACCACCAAAAAACAACCACAAAAGACGCACACTGGAGCCCCCCAAAAAAAACAGAGTCCAAAATAGAAGAGTTCAGGGGGCCGGCCAGGGTGCCGACCGCACAGAAGTCCCAACCGTTCCGGGGGCCGACCGTGCGGAAGGCCACGGTGGCGATGTGGACCCAGGTCAGGGGGCCGGCCCGGGGGCCGACAACCCAGGAGCCCAGACAGTTCAGGGGGCCGGCCGTGAGGACGGCAGCGGCGCCGACGCGGGCACAGTTCAGGGGGTCGGCCGTGAGGACGGCAGCGGCGCCGACGCGGGCACAGTTCAGGGGGCCGGCCGTGAGGACGGCAGCGGCGCCGACGCGGGCACAGTTCAGGGGGCCGGCCCGGGGGCCGATAACACAGGAGCCCGGACAGTTCAGGGGGCCGGCCGTGAGGGAGGCAATGGCGGCGACTCAGGCGAAGGCGGTCCGGGGGCCGCCCACGACGGCGATGTCGCCTGGCCAGTGGCCTGGAAAGTGGCCAGTCAGCTGCAGACCCCGACAGGGTAGGACCAGGCGACGCTGAAGACTCGGAGGCTGGACCAGGCGACGCTGAAGACTCGGAGGCTGGACCAGGCGACGCTGAAGACTCGGAGGCTGGACCAGGCGACGCTGAAGACTCGGAGGCTGGACCAGGCGGGGCTGAAGACTCGGAGGCTGGACCAGGCGGGGCTGAAGACTCGGAGGGTGCTGCAGGCGTGGCTGATGAGGCCGCAGGTGACGGCGAGGAAGCCGGAGACGAAGAGGCCGCAGGTGACGGCGAGGAAGCCGGAGACGAAGAGGCCGCAGGTGACAGCGAGGAAGCCGGAGACGAAGAGGCCGCAGGTGACGGCGAGGAAGCGGAGCGAAGAGGCCGCAGGTGACGGCGAGGAAGCCGGAGCGAAGAGGCCGCAGGTGACGGCGAGGAAGCCGGAGACGAAGGCACTGCAGCTGGCGGCGTAGATGGTGAGGCTGCCGCTGGCGTGGATGGTGAAGCTGCAGCTGGCGGCGGCGTGGAAGCCGGAGGCGCTCCAGCTGGCGGCGGCGTGGAAGCCGGAGGCGCTCCAGCTGGCGGCGGCGTGGAAGCCGGAGGCGCTCCAGCTGGCGGCGGCGTGGAAGCCGGAGGCGCTGCAGCTGGCGGCGGCGTGGAAGCCGGAGGCGCTGCAGCTGGCGGCGGCGAAGCCGGAGGCGCTGCAGCAGGCGGCGTGGAAGCCGGAGGCGCTGCAGGCTGGACGGGTCCCTTGGATCCTCCAGCGGAGACTAGAGACGAAGGCCGGAGCGGTCCCTCGGACCCTCCAGCGGAGACACGAGACGAAGGCCGGAGCGGTCCCTCGGACCCTCCAGCGGAGACACGAGACGAAGGCCGGAGCGGTCCCTCGGACCCTCCAGCGGAGACACGAGACGAAGGCCGGAGCGGTCCCTCGGACCCTCCAGCGGAGACTAGAGACGAAGGCCAGAGCGGTCCCTCGGACCCTCCAGCGGAGACACGAGGCAAAGGCCGGAGCGGTCCTTCGGACCCTCCAGCGGAGACACGAGGCAAAGAGTCCACAAGCCGACATAAAGGCAGCTGGCACTGCACGGAGCACTGGCTTTGCCCAGGCGACACTAACATGGAGGAGTTCTCTGAGGGCTGCTTAATCTTCAGGGGTCCAGTAATAGCTGGGGGGTGAAACCTAGCTTCTGGGGAAGCCCTGGAGTGCATAACTTCGCCTGAAGCAGCTAAAGAGCAAGAATCTCCCTGGGTGGAACTAAGACCTTCTCCCTGCCTAAAGCGAGAGTGTGAGACTGGAGCTATGGGGGGCACAGGGGCCTGAGCTACGGGGGGCACAGGCGGCACTGGGGCCTGGACTACAGGCGGCGCTGGGGGCACTGGAGGCTGGACTACAGGCGGCGCTGGGGGCACTGGAGGCTGGACTACAGGCGGCGCTGGGGGCACTGGAGGCTGGACTACAGGGCGCTGGGGCACTGGAGGCTGAACTACAGGCGGCGCTGGGGGCACTGGAGGCTGAACTACAGGCGACGCTGGGGGCACTGGAGGCTGAACTACAGGCGGCGCTGGGGGCACTGGAGGCTGAACTACAGGCGACGCTGGGGGCACTGGAGGCTGAACTACAGGCGACGCTGGGGGCACTGGAGGCTGAACTACAGGCAGGCACAGGCGGCGCTGGGGGGCACGGGAGGCTGAACTACAGGCGACGCTGGGGGCACGGGAGGCTGAACTACAGGCGACGCTGGGGGCACGGGAGGCTGAACTACAGGCGACGCTGGGGGCACGGGAGACTGAACTACAGGCGACGCTGGGGGCACTGGAGACTGAACTGAGTGTGAGTGAGCAGATGACCCTGGAGGCTGCGCAGCTAAGTGAGCCACTGGAGGCTGGGCAGCTAAGTGAGCCACTGGAGGCTGGGCAGCTAAGTGAGCCACTGGAGGCTGGGCAGCTAAGTGAGCCACTGGAGGCTGGGCAGCTAAGTGAGCCACTGGAGGCTGGGCAGCTAAGTGAGCCACTGGAGGCTGGGCAGCTAAGTGAGCCACTGGAGGCTGGGCAGCTAAGTGAGCCACTGGAGGCTGGGCCAGAGTGGCGGAGCGAGGCTGGGACGAGGAGGTGGGAAGTTTGTGTAGCTCCGAACGTGGAAGTCCCAAAAACAAAGCAAAGGATTGTAGCGGAGTAAGCCCAGTGTCCTCCACCACATAATCCTTCCTTCGCCGCTGCTTGCTCCTCCTGCAGGGCCTGGCTTCTGAAAGCAGCGGTGGAGTGACACCAGGAAACTGAGCAGAGGCGGCTGCTGAGCAGGCGATGAGCTGTTCTCAAAATCATCTGCCGCACTGAAGACAGCCCCAGAATGAACAGTCACATAGTCCGAAAAGAGCCCTCACTCTCCACAACCGCGGCGAATTAAAAGTCCGGATGTCCGGCTGTGGGGTGGCGCGCGCGGCGCGCGATCGACATTCCTCCCGCCCGACGGCTCCGACGGGCCAGGCAAGATCACATTCGGCGAGTCGGGCGGCGAGGCAGGAGTGGCAGAGAGCAGGTGAGGTGTGCGCTGAAGGAAGGCCTGAATGGTCGGAGAGAGCAAGCCAAACAGCCACGGAAGACCAGAGAAGAGCCGCTGTAGGCGAGTTTCCACAGCGCGACGAAGCTCCTCCGGGGGATGTTCCAACCACAGGCTGAGAAGGTTCTCAACGGAGAAAATGATGTCATCCTTCAGCTCCTCCGAAGGGTCGCAAGCTGCTGGGTCCATGTTGGCTGTTTCGTGCTGTCACGGTTTGCGGGTGCAAGCCGTGTGGAAGTAAATTAGGACCGGGCAGCAGCAGCTCAAGTGCAGGTAAGAATTTATTAACAGTAAACAGAAATGGCGAGTGACACTAACAGGTAACCTAAACTGGGAAAACTAACAAAGCAAACCAGAAGCGAAGGTGCAGGGAGGTCCGAGGAAACACATATGGAGAGGACGAGGGACATCTAGGGGAACAACACAGACGAAACAGCAACTAACAGAGGCAGACACGAGGTTTAAATACACAGAAGGATAACGAGGGAATGAGACACAAAAGGAGGGCACAGCTGGGAGTAATCCGACCTGACGAGACAGGGGAAAAGTAAACAGAACACACTGACGTCAGACACAGACCTTCACAATAAAACAGGAACTACACAAGCAAGGACACAGACTAAGAAACGCGGACTAAACACAGGAACACATGGGCAGAACTGAATAAACACTACACAGAGGAAGGACAGAACCAAAATCACAATAATAGAAAACACAAAACGCTGGGTCAAAAGGACCCAGGATCATGACAAAAAAGTTATATTTTTTACTGTAACAACCACAAACATGTTTAATGAGTCATATTTCATAACTTTAAATGCAAATACAAATTGTCAATTTTAAAATCCTATGCACAAGTTTTGCAAACAACAAAGTTATTTGCATCCATTTACCTTTTACCCTTTTTTAGTGGAGATATCACAAAACTATCCACAACACTACACACTAACTACGACACATTAACTCCACACTCCAAACACCCTAAACGTCACAAATCTCTCACATCTCAAAACTCGCTCTCTCTCTTTTTCTGCTCTCTCTGTCACTCCTAAAAACTTCCCCCTCTTCCTAAACAACCAAATGTCATGTTGCCATATCATTGCTGTCCTTAGACAGTAAACATGACGAAAGTATTGAGGAAAAACACACGTATATATTGTTTATCGTGACTCTGGTTTTACGTAGCCTATCAACACAATTTATAAACTGGTATATATCACCATGTTGCTTTGTCTTTAAGTGGTCATGTTATTGGCTTACCACGACTGCTTTATTCTTCCTCAGTCAAACAGCAGCACTCATGCCATTGTTTTGTGATTTTGGTGATTTTTCGTTTTTACGAGGATCAGGCCCGCAAACGGGTTTAATCTGGCCCATGAGATGATTTTGTAAAGTATAAAAATGAGCAGCAATTTTTCAATAAAGAAACTGCTGTTCTAATTGTGTCCATTGGATGGCGCAATAGCAATTGTGAGCTACTTTGTTTTGCCCGGGAAATTTAAACCTGATGTGCTTTGGCACCCTCATTGCCACAATATGTCTCTGTCAAAAAAGAGAAAAGTGGATGCAGAGTGCAGAGTGTTCCAAGAAAAATGGTCATCCTCCTATTTATTCACAGAAGTGAATGGAAAAGCTGTATGTTTGGTGTGTTCCCAGCATGTTGCAGTGCTGAAAGAATATAACCTCCGTCGCCACTATGTGAGTCTTCATGCGACAAATATGACAACTTTCAAGGACAGCGGAGAAGAGAGAAGGTGAATGAACTGTTGGCGGGTCTGAAGAAACAGCAGTCTGTGTTTACTCACAGCCGAGACATCAGTGACGCTGCAGTGAAAGCTAGCTACCTCATTGCTAACGAAAATGCACTAGCTTCAAAACCATTTAGTGAGGGTGAATTTGTAAAAACATGTATGATGAAGGCATCGGAGATTGTGTGCCCTGAAAAGCGCCAGGCCTTTGCAAATATCAGCCTGACAAGAAACACAGTTGCCAACAGGATTTCTGATCTTTCAGCGGATTTGGACAGACAGTTGAAGCAAAACGTAAAGTTATTTATTGTGTTTTCAGTTGCAAATGATGAAGGCACGGACATTACAGATGTTGCACAACTGGCAATTTTCATCCGCGGAGTTGATGACACATTGACCGTCACCGAGGAGTTCGTGGAGTTGGTACCGATGACAGATACAACGACCGCAGCTGATATTTTCACCGCACTCGTCGGCGCGCTGGACAGGGCCGGAGTGGACTGGTCCCGCACTGTCAGCCTGGCTACAGATGGTGCGCCCTCAATGATCGGGAAGAAAGCAGGCGTTGTAAAAAAGTTCAGAGATAAAGTGCAATCTGCAAATGGAGGACGTAATTTTTGGACTTTTCACTGTATTTTGCACCGGGAGGCTTTGTGTTGCAAGTCACTGAAAATGGATAACGTCATGAAGGTGGTCATCCAAACTGTTAATTTCATCTGATCCAGAAGCCTCAATCACCGTCAGTTTGACAGCCTTCTCAGAGAGAAAGACCACATCTATGGCCTGCCATACCACACTGAGGTAAGATGGTTGAGCCGAGGTGCTGAGCTGAGGCGTTTCTTTGATTTACGAGAAGAAATTGAACAGTTTATGGAAGAAAAGGGCAAACCAGTGTTAGAATTTCATTCTGCAGAATGGATGTAGGACCTTGCATTTATGGTGGATGTTACAGAGCACCTGAATAACTTGAACAAACAGCTGCAAGGACGCAACAAAGTTGTCACGCAGTATTATGACAGCATACGTTCTTTCCAGTTGAAGCTGTTATTGTGGGAGATGCAGCTCGCTGGCGGTGATGCAGCTCACTTCCCCTGTCTGCAAAATGTGTGCACGGTCCAAAGTGTGGCAGATATGAAGCAGTTCAAAGATAAAATAACGGGACTGTTACTAGAGTTTGAGCAACGATTTCAGATTTTTGGTGAACTGGAGAAGGACTTCAAAGTTTTTTGCTCGCCGTTCAACCGTGAACCCCTCTGATCTGCCCGTCAGGATCCAACTTGAAATAATAGACTTGCAGTGTGACGGATTTGAAGGGCAAATTTGCCGCAGCTGGCTTGAACACATTCTATCAGAATCTCTTGCCAGGTTACCCCAACTTGACAGCCCTTGCTGCAAAACTGTTGTGCATGTTCGGAACCACATATCTTTGTGAGCAAGTTTTCTCTGTAATGAGCATAAATAAAACAAAACTGCGCTCAAGGCTCACGCACAGGCACTTGAATCACATCCTGAAGTTAGCTGCCGCTCAGGATGTGAAGCCTGATATTGATGAGCTGGTGAAAGCTAAAAGATGCCAGCTATCAGGAGTCAAATAAACTATGCAAAGTGCTGCATGAGACACCCTGATATACTTCTGTGAATCACTGAGGCACTGTGTTTTGTAATTAATAGCTATGTTGTGCTTTTGGACACACTGTCCTCAGGCTCCAGCTTTATTTTTATGTTGATCGTATTAAAACAAAGAAAAGAATCTGAAGTTGTTGTTTTTAAGTTATATATACAATGACTTTACCAGTCCGGCCCACTTGAGAATAGACTTTTCTCCATGTGGCCCCTGAACTAAAATGAATTTGACACCCCTGGGTTAATTATTAGAGTTTCCAACCGTCCCGTAAAAAACGGAATCGTCCCACATTCAGAGAAAATATTACGCGTGTCGTATTGAGGTGAAAAGGAACAGTTTGTCCCGGACTTCAGCTAGAATGGAAAAAAGACACAAAGCTGGATTTATTCTGTGTCTTTGCTGCACAGCTGCCTCTTCTCCTCTCATTCTCTCCCCTCCCTCTCCTGTTTCTACTTCAATCATGAAACTGATCAATGATCAGCTGATCGGCTTTTGTCTCTTGTTTATCGCCCACTTTGCGCCAGAAAGAGGAAACCAGCGGATGTCGCGCTAAACAACAGCAGCACGTTTAAGCTTGATCAGCTGATGTTTGCTGAACACGTGATGGAGAAACAGGTTTACCTTTTAGGTGACATGAATGAGTTGAAGGGAAGTTATGAACTGTTTCTGAGAGACAAATAACACCAGGATCCTTTTCTATGTAGCTGACAGCTGGTAACTGTGCAGGGGCGGGTCTAGCAAAGTTTTGCCAGGGGGCCAGGTAGGGCATTAACAGGGAAAGGGGGGCACAAGGAAATACTTTTCTTTCTTGTTCTCGTTTAAAATGTCTCGCTTTTAATAAATAATTATCTGAATCTTACAACCAAAGTTTTTACCTGATGTAACATGTATAGAGATCATACATATACCAACAAGACTGTACATCACTGTCACAGCGTCTGTTTTCATTCAAAGGCTTTATGATTTTTCTGGCTTTTCCTGTAATACCTGGTGGTCTCTAGTCAAAATGCCTGGGCCGATTTTTGTCCCAGTCCAGCCCTGTTAGTAACGGTAACGGCGTTGTAACGATAGAAATAGTAATTAGTTAGATTACTCATTACTGAAAAAAGTAACGCCGTTACTTGTAATGCCATTACTCCCATCACTGGTAGTTAGTGTGTTGTGTAGTCGTTATTTTGTTTTGTGCTTCAGTGAGGGCACCAGTGAGTGTCACAGGTGCCAAAAAGCCACCAAAGGCAGACCAAGGTGTGTTTTGGCTCTTTAAGAGTCGCCCCATATATTATGTGGTGTTATATAGGTTCATACAATCTTCATTTGTTTCTCAGGTGTTTTAACACTGTCCATTTTATTTTGACATCCTACCAGAAGTGGCACCTCTCGCTGCTTCCTGTCTAACAGGAGAAGGACAGTTATTGACTCCTGTGGCTGCCTGTGCTGCCTCTACTTACACGCTGTAAGTGATGGTTATCTACCTGCCTAGTTAAGTGCGAGGGCACAGTACAGTGTAAACACTGTCTCCAGGTGGGAAACAGGAGTGACACACCTCCTGTTGTCAGCAGGAGGTGCAGGCCCTGCTCTTTGTGATCATTTCCTGATAACATTTACATTTACAATAATTGATTACACAGCAGTGGAGAGTAGGGATGGGTATCGTTCAGGTTTTATCCGATACCAGTACCAAACCGGTACTTTTGAAATGGTGCCGGTGCTTAAACAGTGCTCAAACCGGTGCTTAAAGAATGGAGAACACAAACTTTTTGTCCAAAAACCTCTCATGTTCAGCTTTTTTTGTAAAAAGATAACAATGTTAGCCTTTTCTGCAGCTATAGGGCATATATGGTCTCACTCTTGGCTGGAAGCAGTGCTTAAACAATGGAAAAAAAACACAAACTTTGTCCAAAAACCTCTCATGTTTAGCTGTTTTCCACTTTTTCTTTGGTCATTTTAGCCTTTTTGGCCAGGGTGAAGGGAGCATCTGCCATCAAACAAGAAGACAGCCGCATGTAACTACGACGGTGTTTGCTAGTTCACCTTACATGCATTAATGTAATAATGTGGTTAGCGTACTCAACGTAAATTACACACAAACAACATTAAGCTACTCACACAGAGGAGAACGGCTGCTGCTGACATCATCATCCGTCATCATTTCTGCTACACGGGCAGGGCTAGGGGCCAGGACTCTCCTCTTCGGGTTCTTGGGGGACGTTGCTAACTCCGGGTCCATTACAGGCACCACACCCGCAGTAGGTACGGCGCATTTCTCGGCTTTAAAAAAACCCTGCTATGCGTCGCCAGGTGTTTCATCAGATTCGAGGTGTTACCTGCTTTGCACAGTATCAGCTTAAAGCACTTGTTGCAGGCTGCTGAGTTTGCATCTTTTGCTGTGAAGTACAGCCAGACTTTTGATCGCTTCGCCTTGGGCATTTTTAATCTGTAGCTCTGCTCTAAAAGAACGTACGTACCTGGGCCCGCCTACTATCCTCGGAAACGTAAAATGATTGGCTAGAATCTAAAGTGTATCACAGCTCAGGGAAAAAAAGCACCGAAATAAAGCACCAAAATGTGCGCTGCTTTTTGGTCTGCTTACTACCGTTTATGTCAGAACCGGTGCCATAATGGTACCGGATACTGGTACCCATCCCTAGTGGAGAGCAAACTTTATCACAGTAGATGTCTTTGTGAAAGTGCTGTAATTAAGTTTAAGAATATAATCCACCCACTGTTATCATCTTCAATGCTCATAGAGCAGAGCAGCTATCTGAACGCTACTCCAACAGAGGTCGATTATCTTGTTAATAACTTTGACTCTTCACTACGTACGACTCTGGATACTGTGGCTCTAGTGAAAAATAGAGCCTCAAAAGAGAAGAACTTGACTCCGTGAACTTTTTGTGTCCGTCTCTGTGACCATATGTCGTCCTCCGCTATTCTCTTGTGGGGTGTCCCACAGGGCTCAGCTCTAGGCCCCCTAAAAAATTGTTTTGTTCTATTACTCTTAATTTATTTACTGTACAGCACTTTGTTCCTGTTCTGGCTGTTTTAAAGTGCTTTATAAATAAAATTGGATTGGATTCTTTCACAAATGTTTGTAGAAGTAGAGTCTGCTTGATTTTATACACCTGTGGCCATGGAACTGATTGGAACACCTGAATTCAGTGATTTGGAAGCCATGGTGAGTTTCCATAATGTTCAAAATCAGCAGCAACGATGGGAAGCGGGGAACTGAAGATAAATCTTTCTGTACTTCCAGGTAGAGACAGAGATAGAAGGACTACCTCTGAGGGCACATCAAGCCTGACATATGATTTAGTATTAAATACATTAGGTTACATAAAACTGGAGCCAGCTGTGATCTTCAAAGTGATACGTGACGAGTGAATCCTTTCCAGTGTCCTCAGCTTTAGCTGCTGGTGATTAGCCACTAACGTTGTAACTTTATTGCAGTTTATTGTTTGATAACAGCATTTTGGTTATTTTGTAAGTGATTTAAGTGTTAGCCACATGTTTAGTGAGAGCTGTTAATTATAGATTTCATTTTCTGCTAAAAGGGAGCATTTAACAGGTATTTCATTAGAAAACTGCGTTTCCCAGAATCGAAAGTTACTTTGGTTTTAGCTAGCAAAGAAAGTTTCTGGAAGCCATTATATGTTGCTCTGATGTCGAGCAGTTTATTTGTTGTACATCCCCTTTTGAAGCCCTATATAAAGACTATCGTTTCTGCAATTGATGTCTGATCCATTTTTTTGGCTAAGTGGATTCGCCACAATATTTTTTGGTGCCGAAACCCGGGAAAAAATGAGTGAACAGAATTTACGCGGAGCCGCCACCGAAGCTGCGGGAGTGGCGGATGACGAGCATCAGAGAGAAATGGAAAGAATAAAACGGAAACGTGGGACGATAAGAGGTGCTACCACACGACTTGTACATCAAATTGACTCCGAAATGGCTAAACCAGATCCGGACACTGACCATCTGAGCACATTACTGGAAATGCTGTCGGCAAAGGAGCTCAGTTTGTATGCCTTAGATAGTGAAATAGAACGTAAAACAGCTCTGGATGACCTGGAAATGGAGATCGAAAGCGCAGAGGAATATAAGGAGCGCATCATCCTGTCCAAGAGCCGTGCACGGCGCATAATTAAGAGAAATGAGGATTGCCACGAACGAGCCGCGCATTAAAGGGTGAGTGACGCTAGCTCTGCTCATTCATTGGCACAGAGAGCATCGGTAAGGCTTCCTAAGCTGATCATTCACAAATATGATGGAGATGCCAGTTTGTGGCAGGAGTTTTGGAGCCAATATGAAGCTGTTATTCACCACAATGATGCACTATGCAAAAGAGAGAAGTTTACATATCTGAAAACCTCTCTCACTGGCCAAGCAGCAAAAGCAGTTGCAGGACTGATGTTGACAGATGAAAATTATGACAACGCAATTGATTTACTGCAAAACCGATTTGGAAGAAAGGATGTAGTAATTAGTGCGCACATGTCAAAACTGCTGAACCTCACCCCTGTTAAAAAATCCTCTGATGTGCATGCTTTGAGGCAGCTGTATGATGAATGTGAAATTCAGATCAGAAGTTTAGAGTCATTGGGTGTAGTGTCAGACAGCTACGGAAGCTTGTTATGCCCAATACTGCTAAAGATGATTCCAGATGATATAGCTCTTGAATACAGCCGTCAGAGAAATGGAGATGAAGAGTGGAAAGTGTCAGAAATGGTCACATTCCTACAGAAGGAGGTTCAGAGCAGGGAAAGAGCCCTGCAAATGACAAAGTCGTACAACCCACAGAAAACTGAAAATAAACTGTACAAGCCACCGTTCAGTAATGTGAGGTTTAAAAGGCCTAGCATACAATCTGCTGCTGCCCTGTACACAGCCAGCCAGAAACAAAACACCTGTATATTCTGTGAGTGTGACGATCACAAATCGGAAAACTGCCCAAATAATGACACGCTTCAAAGAAAGGACAAGTTAAAGAGAATGGGGAGATGTTTTGTGTGTTTGGGACAGAAACACATTGCAAGATTCTGTAAGACCAAGAATGTGTCCTGTGAGAAATGTGGACGGAGACATCACGTTGCTGTGTGCGGTGGTGAAAGGGTGGATGTACAGGCCCCATCCCAACCAGAAGAAGCAGTGGTCTCCTCCGTGCTCCCTCATTCAGTAAGAGTGAAACCAGGTGAACAGAACACTGTGTTGCTACAGACTGCAAAGGTGTGGATTGAAGGCCCGTCAGGCAGAAGGGTAGCTCGTTGCTTATTAGATGGAGGCAGCCAAAGAAGCTTCATACATGAAACGTTGGTGAAGAGCCTAAATTTACCAGTAATAAGGCAAGAGACATTGACACTACACACATTTGGATCCTCTTTTCACACAAGATCACAGCGCGGCATAGTGAAGGTTATGCTACAAAATATCTGGGATCCTAGCCAGAGTATTGTAATAGAAGCTGTGGAGACCCCACAAGTGTGCTCGGCAATAATGAAGGTTCCTGGTGAACAGATCCAGCATGAGCTTAAGAAAAGAGGACTACAACTGGCTGACTTCCCAGGATCCAATGAGGAACCTGAGCTTGCTGTCCTCATAGGAGCTGACTACTATTGGCAGATCGTGACAGGAAGGGTGGAGAGACTGACAGAAACATTGGTGGCACTGGAGAGCACCTTCGGATGGTCTGTTCAGGGGCCAGTCTCTGCATCAACTGTTACAGAGGCAACCTGCATGTTCATTCCCTGTGAGGAAGAGCAACTCCTCTCCAAGCAACTGAAAGCATTCTGGGAAATAGAGTCTCTGGGTATTACAAACGAGAAAACGAAGAACCCAGAAGATGATGAGGCTCTGCAGATGTTTGAGAGAACGACTATGTTTAAAGATGGACGCTACCAGGTGGAGTTGCCATGGAAGCCAGAAAAGGTAGAGCTCTCAGACAACTACAGAGTTGCCAAAAAACGGCTGGAAGGTCTGAGTAAAAGATTTAAGAAGGATGTCACACTCTTCAGCAGGTATAATCAAGTGGTGGAGGACTACTTGGACCAGAACATTGCCGAGGAAGTGACACCAAACAGCGGCACAGACTCTGTAATGTATTATATGTCTCACCATGCAGTGCTGAGAGAGGACAAAGCAACTACAAAATTAAGAGTGGTCTTTGATGCATCGTCCCATGAAGAAGGCTGTCTGTCGCTGAATGACTGCTTATTTACGGGGCCAAATTTGAATCCAGATCTGCTCAGTGTTCTCCTTAGATTTAGGGAACACGAAATCGCCTTTCTGGCAGACATAAAACAAGCATTCCTGCAAATATGTCCTGCAGAAAGGGACAGAGATGCAGTCAGGTTCCTGTGGTTCACAGGTGCACCGAAAGGAGAAGTGAATGATCACCTGCGCATTCTGAGGATGACGAGAGTGGTGTTTGGAGTTACGCCAAGCCCGTTTCTGCTTGCAGCGACAATTCAAAGACATCTAAAACAATATGGAACAAGCCAACCACAAGTGGTGAATACAATAAGGGAGTCACTTTACGTAGATGACTTCATTTCAAGTACACGCTCCGTGGAAGAGGCGTATCACATGACGACGAATGCCAAAGAAATACTGGCGGCTGCTGGTATGGAGCTTTGCAAAATGGATGACAAACTCAGCTGAACTGAGGCAGAAATGGGAGAAGAGCTCCACAAACTACATGATGGGGTGATCGTGGCTCAAGAGTTGGGAGTTCGCCTTGAAATCGGAAGGTTGCCGGTTCGAGCCCCGGCTTGGACAGTCTCGGTCGTTGTGTCCTTGGGCAAGACACTTCACCCGTTGCCTACTGGTGGTGGTCAGAGGCCCGGTGGCGCCAGTGTCCGCAGCCTCGCCTCTGTCAGTGCGCCCCAGGGTGGCTGTGGCTACAATGTAGCTTGCCATCACCAGTGTGTGAATGGGTGGATGACAGGTTGTGTAAAGCGCTTTGGGGTCCTTAGGGACTAGAAAAGCGCTTTACAAATACAGGCCATTTACCATGATGGCACCTGAGACGAATGGAGTAGCATTAAAGGTGCTAGGATTAGTGTGGAGGCCAGAGCCTGATGATTTCACCTTTGACCTTAGTTCACTAGTGAGGCTTCTAACATAGAAGAAAGGAACCAAACGAAGCGTGCTGCAGTCCTCAGCATGAATTTATGACCCACTTGGGTTTCTGAACCCCTTCACCATTAGGGTCAAGTGCATGTTCCAAGCAATGTGGGAGAGGGGGCTCTCCTGGGATGAAGAATTGCCACCAGATCTGGCACAAGAATGGCAACCGTGGTGTTCAGAGCTTACTCAGTTACACCAGCTCGCCATACCAAGGTAGAGCTGGGCGATATAAGATTTTTTCATATCACGATATGTTTTTTTTCATTTCAGGCGATAACGATATATATCACGATATAAGCCAAATAACTATATTTGTAAGATTTAAATGTGCCGTTGCTCACAAGTAAAATGTGAAATAATCAGCAGCTTGTTTTGATTAAAATATTTATTTCCCATAATAAGTTCAACAGGGTAGATGTACTTAAGGAACATGAGACTTCAGTTTCAGATAAATAAAGGCAAATATTGCAAACTACACAAAAGGCAGCCGCTAAAGCGTTTAAGTTTCAAAATAGAACAAACAAAACAGACTAAACTGTCAATTCCACTTAGAAACAAAATATTAATTCTAAAAATAAATCTTAGGTCGTTTTACAGAAGAACAGACAAAATTGACTAACTTTTGTCAATATCAAATAAACTGAGAACTAAAAGGAAATTCTCAATCTCTCCTTGTTGTATAGCTTAGCTTTTCAAACAGTTTTAACAGTTACTTTAGTCTGACAAAAGCCGAATGACGAATTAGCGCTTTCAGTCAGAGATTGAGCATGCACCGCTTTATTGTATTTCCAGACTTGCTTTCGCACAATTTACAGTGCGCCGCTACTCTGTTTTTTGTCAGACTTGAAATAGCCGAAATACCTTCACACTACGGAACTTCTGTGGCCCTTCCGTTCGACAAGCTCTCCGGCATTGGAACCATCATCTGTTTTTTCTTCGGTAACCTTCGCTCACGCTCTCGGTTGATTTTTCTCTAGTCGGCAAACTCCTTTCCTTCATTACCCGGGCAGCCCAGATGGGCTGCTTCCCAAACAAATACACATGTGCGCCTTGGCACTTGTGCTGTACGTAACAAGTCATGTGACGTGACGCTGCGGCTGTGATTGGTTTGGCTCTGCGCTACTTAATTTGGATTGGCTGTTCTTCTTTTTTTTTTTTTTTTTTTTTTTTAAGAGGACAAGAGAGATTAGGCCTATCGCAATAGTTTAATTTTTCTATCGAGAAAAAGTTATTTCGCAATACATATCGTTATCGTTTTATCGCCCAGCTCTATACCAAGGTGGTACCAAATCAATATGCAACAAGAAAGCAAAGATGGCTTGGAATTACATGTGTTTTGTGATGCCAGTGAAAGGGCATACAGTGCTGTGGCCTATTTGCAAGGCAAAACACGAGAAGGAGAAACGACAATGAGCTTGGTTGCATCTAAAGCCAGGGTGGCTCCCATAAAGAAAATGACGTTGCCACGTCTGGAACTCATGGGAGCCGTGATTGGGGCCAGATTGGCCAACAACTTGATCATCTCGCTGAAGATGGAGCAAGCCCAAATAAAAAATTGGACTGACTCCATGATCACTTTGCAATGGATTTGCAGTTCGGCACAAAGGTGGAAACCGTTTGTTGCAAACCGAGTGACTGAGATCCAGACTCTTACGAGTCCATCTTCATGGTCACACGTCCCAGGGAAGGCTAATCCCGCTGACCTGCCCACAAGAGGACAATCAGTGGAGGCCCTACTACAAAACCAGCTATGGTGGAATGGCCCCAGTTTTCTTGTATCAGAAGATCGGATACATGAGTCTGAAGATCAAAACATTTCAGATGAAATGAATGTAGAACTTAAATCCAGTCATCAAATAGCCGTGCAGTTTGCTGCTAATGACACTGATATCTGTGAACCAATACTGAAGCTTGAGAGTTACAGCAAACTGAAAAGAGTGCTCAGAGTGACAGCATGGATTAGGAGATTCATAACTAATGCAAAAACAACAATGCGACCAAAGATGCAAGGTGAGCTGACAGCAAATGAGCTTCTTGATGCTGAGAAGTACTGGATTAAGGTTGCACAACATCACAGTTTTAACCAGGAGGTCCAGACACTGAAGGCAGTGTAGAATTATAGGAATTATTTTAGGGTTACTGTTCATAACCATCATCTTTATCATTGCATTAATTATCATTTCATCCAAGCATTTATTGAAGTGCTGGCATTAGGTTATAATTTGTATTACAGGGGTTATCATAATCAAATATTAACATGTTTATTACAGGTTGTTCTAAAATTTAAAGGTTTTCGAATGTTTTTATATTCTTATACTGAAGTCTTCAGTGGGGGAGAAGCGGACTGCAGGGATAGGAAGTTACATGTGTTTGAAGTTGCAGGTTCTGCAGAAGTGAAACCGAAAGCAGAGCGAGCGCAACCCAAAGAGTAGGGTGTTTGTTCAGTGGATTGAATATATAGTTCCAGTAAGGTTATTATAGGGAGGGATGAGCCTCTGTTCTGGTGAAAGGTCAGAAATGTAACGGGTGAGATGTGAGAGCATTTAAGGGCGAGACATATACATACAGACACAAATAGTGAGAGAGGTCATGACACGCACGCAGTACACAGCATGCATGCACGCCCGCACGCGTATGCACACACACACATACACACCATGGTAGATCTATTTTGGTAGGGCAGAAATGCAGAAGTTGTGCCTGTATGAGTGACATTTTCTACAGGAAGTGCAACTGATGTTCCAGGGAGATAAGCGACAGCGAGAATGGAGACAGGAAGCATCAGCCGTCGACACGAAGATGATGTTCTATGTTAAAAGTCATTGGGGTTTTGGTGTGACGTATTTCTGCCTAGTAACAGAAAAGGGGGCTGTACAATTCTTAACCCCATAAAACAGTTGTCTGAATATGAGAAAGACAGTTCAACACTGATTGGGTTGTTGAACTCACACATGTGTTCATTAAAATGCCGTCTAAATTGCACACGCCTGGATCTGTGGTTATTTATGGATTCCTCTCTCAACATTGAACCCTAACATTTGGGGGCTCGTTCCGGTGAGAGAGAGGGAATAATGTTGGGGTTTTGGTGAGATCCGGGGTCTGTGGTGATTGGATGGGCAGATACGAGTCAGTGGTCTGAAGTGAGAGACAAGCCGGCTTAAACAAGGTAAGGCACATACCTGTTGAATTTTCCAAAATGTGCTAGATTGGACATGTCAAATTAAAGTCTACTCACTGAAAATTACTGGTGAATGTCTGTTTTTTAATTTTGGTGAAGTTTTCATGAAGTTTACCGGTTGAAGTAATGATAAGGAAGTATAAGTGACAGTACTGAGTAATGAGAATAAAGGAATGAAGAGAGTTAAGGCAGTTGGACTGCCAAGCAGTTGGACTGCTAAGTGAACTTAGAATGATAGGGAATTTGGTCATTGTGTGGGTTAAAGTCCCGTTGGTCATTTGGTCTACGCGTGATGGTCATTTTTGTGGGTTCAAGTCCCCTATGTCCACAACGGGAGATCTGCCTCAATCTTAATCCTGCTTCGGGTGTAGATTGTTGTTTCAAATTATTGTAAATTTTTCTAGGACGACAGCGGCGTCTGTTAAGAAGCGCATTTTTCTCCTTGGTAACGCTTGCACCTGGGCAGGACGCTGACCCTTGGCCTACCCTGAAGAGTAGGGATAGTACCGTCGACAGCGGGAGAGAACTTGGGAACCTCCGAAATTGCTAGGAGTTAGAGTCTCCTATTTTTGCGCTTATTGGGTATGCTGGCAAATTAAGTTAGGTTTAGAGATCTGGACAGGACAGTCTGGGACCGCCCTGGTGAATTGAGCACAAAAAGTCTGGGACTGATCGGTTGGAGCCGTTATGTTCTATTATCGAAATTACATAGGAGTTGAAAAGGCCTAAAAAATCTGTGCAGTTGTAATTAATAAGACGTCTGTAATATAAAATATGAGATCTATGAGTAAGATCAGTCTCTGTGTCAGCGATGCACAGCCGGATGTGCACGGATGGTGTGTAAATGCAAATGAGCAGCAGTGACGCGCAGAGAGGGTGGTTTCAATTTCGAGAGGACTGAGAGCTTTTTGCTAAATGCCTGTATATAAGAGGTTGGTTTTGCTTATTATGAGAGTGTAAATACAGTGTGAATATATTAGTGTGGATGTATAGCAAGTGACTGAATTTTGATAGATGTATATTTCGTGAGCCATAAATGTTGGTGTGTTTTATTTTTCAGTTATGTGTGTGTGGGGAGAAGCTGTGAGACGATGAGAGGTTTCAGTTTTCTTTTTCTTTTTTCTTTTGACTTGCTCTTTCTGATCATGGAAGGCATGTCCAAAATACTCGTATGAAAGCGTATTTTGTGTGATTTTAACTGGGTGAATGCTGTCAGTATTTGATTTGAGTGACTGGGTGATTTGTCTGAGTAAGTGAAAAGGGGAAGTTTGAGAGAGAGAAAGGCAGTGCGTGTGAGACGATTTATGGCGTCTGAAAGAGGTTAGAGCATTTAAAAGGTGTGTATGGAATAAAGGAGTGTGAAATATATTTCTTGTGTGATGAAAAGTAGGATGTGCTAAAGTTTGAAAGTGTTTTTAATTTAAGAAAACAAAAAACAAAGGAGTTAGATTAGTTTGAGGAACAGGAAATATGGCTCTGTGTACCGGGGCTGCAGCGACAGGAAATAGTGAACAGGAACTTTGCATGCCCATATATGGGAACTGAGTGTGTACAGAAAGAACACAGAGAGACAGACGAGGCCCATGGAGCAAATGAAGCCTTTAAGAACAATGAATATATTACTAATTGTATGCTTTAGTGTGTCAATACAGGTGGACTCTCTCAACATTGGAACCTTGAGTTCAGCAGCAGAAAAGTAGATTAAAAGAATTGGGAGAATAAGCCAGTTTTTGGCTCGAAATTGTGCGGCTGGATCTCTCACTTTGTCCCTGAAGCGGAGAAGAAGTTCAAAGGACAGTCAATCGCCTGATGAAGACCGACAGAACATCGTGGACTTGAATACAGCAGGCAAACGGCAGTGCCACTGATCCATTAACACTGATGACGACTGACGACCAGCAGCAGCATGTAAGAGTACTGCAACATGTACTGTGAAAATACAGGCTGGGCAGTTGAACAGTGGGATAAAGAATTGTGGAAGAGCACTGGACATTGAGTGATATTTTGCCATGCTGGGACTTAATCTGAAAGAAAGACTGTAAAGAAACAGAGAAGAAGACAACAGCTGAGTTGAGACTGTGTTTGCTGGAGCTTTGAAGCCCGAACAGGACATTGTGCAGAGAGGACCAGTGAGAGATGAAGCTGGACGAGTTTGACTGCGAGAATATAGGATATAATTGGATTGAAAATTGAAGCCTGAACTCATGAATTGTTTAGGGATGTCCACTACAGCATAACAAAGAGGTAAACATTAGAAAAGGTAAGAATAATGAACAAAAATAATTGTCATGACCTTAATGAATAGAAAACACACATACAAATTGTTACATGTGAGATTATTTTTGAGATGAATCAGAAGTGAGATAGTTTGAATCTAAAGCTCAGTGGTGAAATGCATAAATTAAATATGAATATATAGGATGCAATGAAGAAACAGCTTACACGTAGTGTACATTAACATGAATACATCGCAAGGCAACGAAGAACTCAATGAATTAATTTAATGAAGAAGCAGTTTACACCCAATTAACATAAAATGCAAGGAAGAACACGCTTACATGCCTGGCAAAATTGGTATTTTTGACTAGAAAAAGAGAAATGGGTCGTTTAGGCGTCCGTGATAATAATGAAAATGTTTTAGTTTGTTATTTTTAGGGGCAAGCAGACCTGGACCAATTCTCCAGATCCAGGAGTCGGACGAAACTACAGGTTAACATCTATGGATAAGTTAAGGCAAGTTTCTGGTTGAATTGTTCACAGCATGATGTGTCCAGGAACCTGAAAACCAAGCCCCAGCTCCTGGCTGAAGACCAGGAGGGCGGTAATTTAAGGTGGGAAATCAAAATGTGGGTTAGTAACTCAGGGAAAAAGAAAACTGACTGCTTAACTGGAGAGTTGGGAAGAAGTCTGGGAGACTGAAGTCATAGATGCAAAATAACATATACCCATACACACACAAACAGAAAATGCATTAACCTTATAAAGACAAGCTCCTGAAGCTTAATGAACAGATATTGATTAAAAACCTGGCTAAGAGCATAAGCATATGCAATGAAGATCCGCTTGCTGCTTGTATGAGTGAGAGAATGGTGTGAATGGTTAATACAATTGATGGAAAGATTTAAAATAGATGGAAAAAAACAAAAGAAAAGTGTTTATAAGAGAGACTCAGGAGTGCTCTCGTACTGAGTGATCAAAATCAGTGATTATTATAGAAAGAAAATGAAAATAATTCAATTTTGTTTGGTACTTTGATGAGCTAATACTCAGCTCTCTTTTTTTTTCTCATTTTTGTTGTAAGCAGGCCTGCAAAAGAAAACAATGGATAACGGCGCTGACAATAGTCTCAGGAGAACAAAAAGTAAGGTGACCTTGTCCGAATTACAAGGGGACAGATTGTGGGTCCCTGTCTAAAAGGATTGGAGCGAGCCAATCCAGTTCAAAAGTATAAAGAACTATTTTCCTAGAAACAACTAAAAAGAAAATAGAGGAGTATATAAATTAACTGAGTTTACAAAATTACCAAGTACGAAAATCAGGTGGGCATTACAGAATTATAATTGATTACGATCAGAGACTGATTGGCGGCAAGTCTCTGTCTAAAAATGATTGCAGCGTGTCAATCCAGTCAAAATATAGAGAACTACTCTCCTAAAAAGGAAAACGAAATAAAACAAATGATTGAGCTCATTTTGCTGATGTGGAGCATCTGATGACGTGCGCAGAAGGCTGCAGTATCAGCAAAAAATATCATGGGTGAATGCATGGGAGTGAATGTGAGTGATTGGACCAAGAGGGGAAACAAATAAAAGGTTGACAAACAGGACAAGTGGGAGACTTAAATATGGGGATGCTGATTTTGGGTTGCTGATGTATGTTTGGAGAAAATTTCTTTTTTACTGGGGTTAGATTATGGGATTACATTATATTGTTGGGAGAATGCTAAATGCTAAAAGGGAAACATTGATGTAACTCAAGTTACCATTAACTGAGGTAACACATGATTAATAACTGTTCTGTGTAAGTTTATTTTGGGTTATGACACAGATTGGATCATATAGGGGGAGAGTTGAGTAAAGGTTTTGTTTTCAGGAAATTCCAAGGATCCAGACTTTGCATGGAGCAACGAGTTGAAGGAGATTTGACATGATGATTAAATTGATTTTGTTCCTTAAACACAGGTTTTCAGGGCTGGAGCAAAACACCGGAGGGGAGGATGGCTGAAGTGTTCTGAGAAATGATATGATATGACTAACCTTTTTTCCTTTTAATTTGTTAAGCTGGGGTGAAGCATGTTGAGTTTTTTGCCACATGAGATGTGTCAAAAAAGAGAGGGATTTAAGATTTAATTTGTTTAATTTGAAATGGGTTTTAGTATGATTTTATAACGATTGGGTTTTTTGATAATTTAGATATGGTAAAATCCTTTAAATTCTTTAAAGAGAGGATTAAAATGAACTGAATTAGGTTTAGAAGATAAATTGCTGGGGTTAATAAGAAGTTGTACACCAAACTTAAAGGGGAAACTGTGGGAATAAAGGATATGCTTTGGGGGAAAATAGTGACGATTTTATGAGTTGAAAATGTGGGATTTCTTTTTGATTTTTAGGATAAGTTGTAACAGTGACATAATGTTAGAATGTTGTTATAATGTAGGCTTTAGAAACAGATAGTAAATAGATTTATTTTTAGGGTAGAGGAGAGCTTTTTATGAGGATGTTAAAAGTCTCGCTGACTCAAATGAATAATATTGGAGATTATATATGTAGAAATGATTTTTTCATACACATTGCATTTTGGTGCCTTTAACGGAGTTGTGGCTCAGAGAGTCGTCTCTTGAGGGTCACAAACTTTTGGTTAACGTTATGATTAGCCAATCTACTGTGAGAATGACCTGAGTTTTGAAGGATTGCACACGCTTACAGACATATAGAGTTCATCAACACACAGGACAGTATTGATTTGAGGCCTAGGGCCTGAAATTCATTTAGCTTTTAACTGAATTTGAGTTGGCCCGGTAACAAGTGACAGAAAAGAGGAACTGAATAGGAGTTTCGGTGGTAACTAAATGGGGTGACATGTAAAATACGGAGATAACACATGCAGCTCTAACTTAGTCCTCTTATATAAAATGCAGTTACAGAATAACAAATGCTTGTTGAAGTAAAAAAAAGTTGTTGTTTAAAACAGAAGCAAAGGGAGAAAGCTTATATATTTTGGTTAAGTCTGATAAAGTTTAAGTTAGAGGGAGTCATTACATTAAGAGTAGCAAAATGAAATAAAATGATAGATTCAAACAGGTTATCACCCAGGAAATGGGAGTTCAAAATACAGTTAGAGTTCAGCTTTTAGCTATGATGAAGTTTATCTAGGAGCAATTAACTAGGTGCTTACACTGAGTGATTAAAGTGGTTGTTTTTTCTTTGATCCTTTTAGTAGAATAAGCCCTTATAATGATTTTATGATGATTATGCTTGTGATAGGTGACTTTAGATGAGAGGCACTTGCAGCAGCAGCGACAGTTTTGTGCACAAGATGTTGATGATCAGATAAGGAGCAAAGAGGAAGCACATGCAGAGACGTGCTTCCTTTGATCCTCTTAAAGACAACGCTTTCAGAGGTTCACAAATGCTGAGTAATGTTGAATAAGATATGAAAATAAATGTCGAAAAACCAAATACAAAATTAGGTTCATGTTTTGAGTAACATTAGGTTTGAATAAGGAAGACAACTGAGGGACATAAGGCAGGGAAGCCGTACTAGGGAGAAAGTGTTTTCTATCCTTTACAGGAGAAGATTTCCACAAGGGAAGGACCCAGAAAAGGGACAGACCACTAGAGATTCACACGTGTAAGGGGTCTCTCACCGGGTATGATTGGGTTCAGGGGTGAGGGAGGAGTGCTGATTGAGCTCTGCTCGCACTCTTATTCTCTCCTGCCCCTGATCAACTTTAGGCTCACTGATACTTTGGTGTGATTAACCTCAGGCATGAGTGTTCTCAAGTGGGAGCTGGCAGTTTATTACTGGACCACCTAGATGACAGGAGGTTATTGTCTGGTTTGCTGAGTCAGGGGACGGCTAGAGAGGGTCAGAGCGAAGGCAGTAGACCTGGGAATGGTGGTTTCGGGGCCCATGATGCCATTAATGGATCTAGAGGTGACCGAGTGGGTCGAGGAGTGACACCACACACAGTATGGTGACCTCTTGTGGTCAAGAGGTCAAGAGAGGGAAGTGTAGAATTATAGGAATTATTTTAGGGTTACTGTTCATAACCATCATCTTTATCATTGCATTAATTATCATTTCATCCAAGCATTTATTGAAGTGCTGGCATTAGGTTATAATTTGTATTACAGGGGTTATCATAATCAAATATTAACATGTTTATTACAGGTTGTTCTAAAATTTAAAGGTTTTCGAATGTTTTTATATTCTTATACTGAAGTCTTCAGTGGGGGAGAAGCGGACTGCAGGGATAGGAAGTTACATGTGTTTGAAGTTGCAGGTTCTGCAGAAGTGAAACCGAAAGCAGAGCGAGCGCAACCCAAAGAGTAGGGTGTTTGTTCAGTGGATTGAATATATAGTTCCAGTAAGGTTATTATAGGGAGGGATGAGCCTCTGTTCTGGTGGAAGGTCAGAAGTGTAACGGGTGAGATGTGAGAGCATTTAAGGGCGAGACATATACATACAGACACAAATAGTGAGAGAGGTCATGACACGTACGCAGTACACAGCATGCACGCGCCCTCGCACGTGTACGCACACACACATACACACCATGGTAGATCTATTTTGGTAGGGCAGAAATGCAGAAGTTGTGCCTGTATGAGTGACATTTTCTACAGGAAGTGCAACTGATGTTCCAGGGAGATAAGCGACAGCGAGAATGGAGACAGGAAGCATCAGCCGTCGACACGAAGATGATGTTCTATGTTAAAAGTCATTGGGGTTTTGGTGTGACGTATTTCTGCCTAGTAACAGAAAAGGGGGCTGTACAATTCTTAACCCCATAAAACAGTTGTCTGAATATGAGAAAGACAGTTCAACACTGATTGGGTTGTTGAACTCACACATGTGTTCATTAAAATGCCGTCTAAATTGCACACGCCTGGATCTGTGGTTATTTATGGATTCCTCTCTCAACATTGAACCCTAACAGCAGGAAAACCTATGATGAATGACAGTAAGATTCAGGAACTGAAACCATTCCTTGATGAAGATGAGCTGCTTAGTGTTGGAGGCAGGCTGCAGCAATCGGACTTCATGTTCAGAGAGCAGCATCCTTGGATTCTGCCAAACAAACACAGATTTTCAGAACTGCTGACTGTCACAAAAGGGTTGTGGTGGATTTTTGTGTGATATGTATAACTATTATCGAGAGGAGAAATATTTTCCTGCTATTATTTGCTGCTATTTTGATAATCATCATTACCGTTTCATGTTAATAGGGATGTTGCATTCAGAGGTTCAAATATATTGGTATTATATTAGCCTTTATTACAGGTCCAAGAAGAACCACTTTAAACGGTTGAGTTGAATCTATAATTGTAAATGTTTTTAATGCTTTTATGATCTCAGTGTAGAGGGCAGAGACAGGAAAATACACTCTGTGCCAAAATGAGACAGGAAACGCGTCTGCAGAGCATGTTTTTGCAGAAGTGAAACTGAAGCCAGAGTTTAAGTGCAAGCCAAAGAGTAGGGTGTTTATTATGCATTTATTGCGGATTAAGCCTTAAGTAGTTGTGGTAGATTGAAACAGTTGTTTATATATTTTACATATAAGTCGAGATCATTACACACAGGATGGCCTTAGCCTGGTTGGTTGCTTAAGTTGAGGTCAACTAAGGTTCAGAAAGCAGATGCAAACTCTGCACGTACAGACAGACAAATAGTGAGAGAGGTCATGACACGCACGCAGTACACACAGCACGCACGCGCCCGCACGCACGCACACACACACACACACCATAGTAGATCTATTTTGGTAGGGCAGAAGTGAAGATGTATTTTTGCTGCAAATGCAGAATTGTGCCGACGTACTTAGAGGAAGTGCAACAGATGTCCTAGGAGATAAGCGACAGCGAAGACGAGCTGAGGGGAAGTACCGACCCGAAGACAATGTTCTTTAAAACTATGTTAAAGGTTGTTGACAGAACATTTGTGGTTTTGAGTTGACGTATGCTTTGTTTAAATCTGCCTAGCAACAGAAAAGGGGGCTGTACTATCTTAACCCTATAAAACTGTTGTCTGAATATGGTAAAGACAGTTCAATACTGATTGGGTTGTTGGACATGTGTTCATTAAAATGTCGTCTAATTGCACACTGGACCGGATCTGTGGTTATTTATGGATTCCTCTCTCAACATTGAACCCTAACACTATATACACTATATATCTATGCGCACTGAACATATATATTTTAACTTTCATGTAGAGTCTTAAGCACAAGACATTTTTGCTTCACCGAGGTTTATTAAGTTGGGACAGTAACAGGGCAGTTAATGTAAGGGGAGAGTTCTCTTGAATAATTTACTTAATAATTAATTAATTTAACATCTTTAATGCAGCACAACCAAAACAGTAACATTGTAACAGAGATCCTGAACACATAACGATAAAATATCATACAAAGTACACACACACACACACACACACACACACACACACTTTGAACCCAAACTGAAGTGTTTTTAAGCATGTAACCTGTGTATTATATGTTATAAGATTGTGCCACTTGCTGAATAAGATTTAATAATTAGGATTAATGTCTGACCTTTGACCGTGTCATGACCTATTGTGATAAGCCAGAGCAAGGGGTACTCAGAGTCCTGACTGGCCTTTGGCCAAGACCTTGGCCGCTATCTGACCCCAGCAGCTGTGCGGGGCGTGTGGGAAAGTTACCCAGCAGCAGGGGGCGGGGATACTGGTCCCTATATTAGGGGACCAGAGGACGCCCCCAGAGCTCTTTTCCTCCTGCTGCTGCTACCTGTCTGTCTCTGTGTTGCTCTGCTGTCTGTGCTTAAGGCTGTACACCCTGGGGTTTTGCTTTGCTAGCTTTCTGCTTTGTAATTTTCTTGCTAAATGTCTGTATGTATTTTTCCTGCTGTTCATATGATTCAGTGTATTAAACTCTGTTCCAAGAATTCTACTCTTTTACAGAGCATCTTTTTGAGTGTCTTGATTTTAATTGGATTTGGGTCTCCACATTGTTGGTGGAAGAAGGTTATCAGGATGGCCTCAAAATTTGCCACCACAATTGGCGACGTACGAAGGGACAAGGAATTAAGGTGATTGCTGGCAGCCTTGGGGAATGCCAAAGCCTTGCACATCAGAGAACACCAAGCGGCCGCTATAATAAGGTAAGCAGAGTTTTTTTTTCTGCTCAATGTTGGTGTTGTCTGAGTGCAGAAGGGGGGTTCCACCTTGGCTCCAAGTAGATTTCACCTAACCTTGAAAAGGACTTTAATCAAATGGTCGCTGTTATTCTAAGTGATAAAGTGTTACACTGTAAAAATAACGTTGCGGATGCTGAAGGAGTGGAGTTTAATACTGCATCATATGTGTGTGTGTTATTCCTGTAACTTGTGTGACCCGCGGGGGGAGTGTGAGTGAGCGCTGTATGTGTGTGTGCGTATTTGGGGTTTTTGTGTGTGAGAGGCTGCTCTGCCCTGTGCTGGAGTACGACTCCAGGGCTGTGTTGGGGGAGTTTGGGTTTATTTTTCCGCTATTCTTTAGTGCATCTGAAGAATAGGCGTAAGTTGCGCAGAAGTAAAAAGTTGAAGTGATGAAAAGTGATGAAAAGTGAAATATATGTCGGCACCCCCAAGGTGGTTACCGCTGGAAACCTAGTTATCCATTTAGGTAGACAAGGTGACACAGGTTAACTAGGTTAACCATTTAATTGGTTAACCTAGTTAACCCAAGTGAATTGCTAGGTAGTCAGGACTGCTCGGGCTTTGGGGGAATTTTGGAGATAAGAACTCAGCACGTAACGCGGGGGCTTGGGGCTCGCAGTGGGATTCTGAGGGCTTTCGAGTCCACCGGTCTGGACGAGCTAGATGAACTGCGCGCGTCGCTGTATGAAAGGCGACACCTTCGGCCAAAGTGTAAATATGTAAATAGCTGTTACTAACCCTTAAGTATAATCACTGCTGTAAATATTGCTAAGTAGTAGTCTAGAGTATAACAATGTATTGCTGTAAATATTGCTTAAAATAACTCTTGCTGTAAATAAGAGGAATACGCGTAAGGGGTGGGTTTTGATAAATAAATACGGAAAAGGGAAGTTAGTAGGTAGATAAGTAAAAAGTTGTAGAGGGACTGATTTGAGAGACTAAAAAACTGAGCTCTCTGTGCTGCAGAGCGCTGTGTCTGCAGGCAGTTTGTGAATCATCCCTACGGTACGTGGAGGAGTGAGAGGAGCATCAGAGCAGTGAAAAGAGATAAGTCGGCAAAAATTAAGAGTTTTTGAATATAAAGAGGAAAATAGACACTGCTGCTGAAATATAATGTTGTTGTTTAAGGAATTTAAACTCAAAGATCTGTAGAAATAATATTTGTCAAGCAGCAATATGAAGTAAGGTGGAAAATTTGTGGGTAAATTTCAGTAAAAGAAGATATTAATTGCCAAAATAGGGATAATGAGTAAATAGGGATTGCAGGCACTTTTTTGGATTATTAACTTAAAAGTATGACCAAAAGTTAAATTGGAAATAGAGCTGCTTGACTAAAGTAAAAAAAAATAAAAAAGGATAACCTAACCTAGAGCTAAATTATAACATATCCAAACTAATAATAGTAAGAATGAGAACTATAAACTAATTCTAATAATAAAACATAGCTGGGATAAAACCCAGGGAAAGTAAGTAAATCACACAAACAAATAATAAATGAAATAGGGAGCTTTGTGTTGTGTTTGGAGAAATATAGAAGGCAGTGGTGATGATCTAAGACCATCTGAACATCTTAGTAAAGAGGGAGAGATAGAGACTAAATAAATAAGAACATGTCTGGGCTACAACGGAGATAAGAGAGTCAAAAGAGCTTCCATAAATCGATCTCAGTAAAATGCAGGAGTTGTAGAAGAATCTAATAATGTCTCAGAGTTTGCATGTGAAATGTATATTGAGGGTTTGTCATCACTCACCAAAGAAATAGTAAATAATGTTGTAGAGAGTTCTGCCGAGGGGTCATAAACTCACCCAAAAGCATACAGAGAGTGCAAGAGGCACCTGAGTAATATGATGTGAAATGAATGATTGTTGGAAATAAATTGTGTGACGCTCAGAGGAGTTCAGAATAAACAGGCTGACATGTTGGGTGAAGTGGTCATGAGGACGAATAATGAACAAATTAACAAAAAGAGACACCTGCTAGAGATCTGTTTAAAATGCTGCCATCACAAATAAGTAGTTGGGAAGAGAAAAGAAGGTAGACACGTTTAAATGCAACTAACTGATATATCAAACCCAGAGCATAAGAGCTAAAATCACTGGATGGAAAATAGTGAAGTGAAATAGAAGAGTTTTGTTGGAAATGGTGGTTTAAGTCAGAGATTGTGACTTAACAATTTCAAGTAAAGTTTAGCGCCTGTTGAGTGTGGCAGAGGGAGACAGTTAAAAAAAAAAAAAAAAAAAAAAAAAAAGGAAAAGTGTTGTAGTGAGAGAGCTCACATCAGCTGAGCCGCTGCTGCAGGAGGCGGCCTGTAAACAGCGTCACAGGGTGTAGCTGGCTCAAGTTGCTCTGACTGTGGAGTGTGTGGGGTGGGCCCCGACATCCTGCCAAGAGTGTCCTTGACCAGTGCACAGGCTTTCAAATGATCTAAGCCAAATGTAAGTGTGTGAGAAGACGAGTAAAAGACTGACCCGCATGTCTCAAAGAGGTTATTGTTATGGTGAGCTTGTGCGAAGCTCAGAGGAGTCACCTGAGACAGGAAGCAAAATTGTTTGCTTAAAAAAAAGAAAAAGAGAAAAAGATGTAACTTGTTTGTAAAGTTTAAGGTCCACAGCAGTGAAGATGCTTAAACAAGTGATCAAATGTTGAGTACTATGAACAAAAAAACAAAATGTATAAAAGAATAGTGCCCATCAGAGTGAGGAACAGGAAGAAAGAAGCTCTAAATTTGAGAACAAAATATTAGAAGAAACACCTGGGAGGAAAATGATAAGGCCAGTAAACTGGTTCTCAGGTAAATTAAAATAAATATAACAAACTATTAAAATAAGAACAGGGAAGTAAGACAGAACTGAATGACAGAGGGGCAAAAGACATAACAGTAGAGAAGCAGTGGAAAGAATTGAGAATAATAATAATTCAGCGAGTAAACAAAAAGTTTAAATATAATAGTAACTGATTAGAGTGTAATGTTAACAATAATAAAACAATAATTAGAAAGATGTAATAAATAATGCCATTAAGTGTAATAGTAAAATAAGAGGAAGAGTAGGTAAGAATGAAAAGTGATTACACTCAAGCACTTTAGAAAAAAAGAATAAAAAATTTAAAGAAAAAGAATATTTGGCTGGGAAAAGAAACAATAGAAATAAAGTTGTGGGATGCATGGCTGGTCAACCTGCAGCTGTGGATCATTAGAAATGCTGATCAATAAATAAAAAGCATGATTAGATATTGTATGGGGGAAGGGATTATTAAAGGGATCTTTGGTATCTAAAACACTCACCTTGATGCTGGTCAGACTGTGTGTAATCCTTCTTCTATAGCTATGAGAGAAATAACATTTAGACGAGCTTCAGAGGTGGGTGACATAAGAGGGCCTTAACCCTTTAAGGCCTCGAGTGTCAGGCTTGAATCAGGAAATATTTAAGTTTTAAGAGTCCCAAAACATCAGAGTGATTTTTACCATCCAAGAAAGTAAATAAATAAATTGCACTTTATACATTTAAGGAATAACTTGCAAAATGCTGTCTTTAGCAAATGCAATATGGTAATTCTTACATATGCAAAATTACTATTGCTTTTAATTTGTCAAGTTTAATAGGTATTGTGACAAAATTTGGGGGTAATTGTTTCAGGAATCAGGGTTTTGAATAGTGACAGGATTAATCCCACAGCTGCATCTTGTCACTTACAGGAAAGTTGAGCAGAAAAACATAAAACTGTTGTATATGATAATAAAGCCCCTATGATCTTGTTTTAGTTTTACAAGGAAAATAAAATAAAAGCAAATATAGATAAATCTCTGCTGCCAGTAGGAAACAGAAAGCTCCCTGAATAAGCAGTGTGCATCGTGCAGGGAGGAAATACACAGGAGCAGGGTTTGGAGGGGATGACAGAGCCTTTGTTCCAGCAAAAGCTGGTGATTAGAAAGAAAACACATTGACCTAAAATGCAATAAGGAGAAACCAAAAGTTGAGCCTTTGTACTAAAAAAACTAAACAAAAAAACAAAAACCATGACAAAAGTGATTATGGCTTAGAAGAGGAGAAGTAAACACGAGAAAGTTTGAGATGTAGGAAGTTAGATAAAGGAACCGCAGAGTGAAGAGTGATTAGAGAGGTGGGACAAAGACAGTTGTGAGTCAGAGGAAAGGAAGCTAAATAGGAGAATTCAAAGACCAGGAGTAAGATAACAAAGAGTAACATGAGGTCGAGCTCACAGGCAAAAGAAAAAAATGGAGCAAATGAAAACAGTTACTAACTAACTGATGTATGCACATACTCGAAACAATGACTCTCCTGCTATGGAAAAAAAAGAAATAACCCCTTACAGATGAAGGAGCTCACCAACTGAAGGGGAGAAACACAGAGCACCAGTGAAAGACACCAGGCCATGAGTCTGTGGAGTAGAGCAACACTGGCACTGCGAAGGCCTACGTCACTAATGAGGCCTGCACAAAGGTGGAGAGGAGGAGTCAGCTGTATGACGACATCCAATGGTTGGCACATGTGAAAGCCCAGGAACTCCAGAGAGGAGCGTCCAAGTGAAGATCCACAATTCATGAAACCGAGTCTCCTCGAGTCCAATGAAGGACTGTATCTGCAGAGGGCTGGAAAAGTGTATTAAAACACACTTTTAGTCAGCTGACATACTCATCAATCTGCTGAGGACTGACAATCGATGGCCTCTAAGAGCCAACATCGTCTGCATCTGGGATGTTCTCTGTGTGGATGTTCCTGGAGAACTCCAAGAGGAATGTGGGCAGCACCGTAACAACAAGGAATTTACTGCCAAGAGAAATCTTCAGTACATGGACTGTGACTGATACCAGAGTACTAACTATCCATGTTATCTGCAGTGAACAACATGAAGCAGCTGCATCAGTAATGCTCCCAACAAACTAATAAGTTTAAAGCCCTGGGCTCCACTCCTTGTGTTACTCTCCCAGTAGAAAAAGAACACAAATAATAAGAACTGGGCCACATGAAAGCGTTAGATGGGAGATTATTAGAAATATATTCATTACTAACACTCTTACATTAGAATATTATTTAAGGTTAGGATAGTTTAATACATAAAGGGTGCAGACATGACTCTCACTGACACTAGAACAGATACACACAGAGCATTAGAACCCCAGTAGGGCATGGGACAGATAAGTAAACTTAGAGAAGTTATTAATCACCTTATGAGCATTGCATTATTGAAGGGATGAAACGTACACATGGGGATTTACTAAAAGTTGTGGTACTGATGAAACTCAGGATCCCTGGTAACATGAAATGAGAAATTTAAACATCTGCTGTTTCTGACCCTGATACACTGCTCTTGGGTATCCTCCTGACATGTATGTAACTGTGTGGGTGCAAATATGTGTGAATCTGTGTGCAGATATGACAAATAATCTGTCTTTTATCTTTTTCAGTGCAGCTACATATAGACCAGTGGCAGCTACTTCTGTTCATGTGTTGAAGCTAATAGTAAGATGCTAGCTCTAAACGTGCAGCACGTTTATCCACAACACAACAACTATCCACAGTGCTATAATTCAGTGTGTGACCAATTTGTAGTTACTTTCAAATGGAAGAAAAATAAAAATGAATGCAGTGTGGAGGAGAAAGCAGCGAAGGATTCTGTCATAATCTTAACTGCATTGGGAAAAGGGGGGAACATATAGCTTAGCAGAGCTAAATTGTTAACTCTCCCAAGGAATGAACCAAACAAAAAAAGAGAAAATCTAAATTATCAGATATTTTGGAGGGAAAGAGGCTAAAGCCTGATCCCCTATAAAATGATCAAACCTCAATTTAGAAACATGGGGCATAAATGATCTTTCCTGTGTGTGGCAGGGTCCAGTTGTCTGTGGATTGACATATTTAAATTACTCAAATGCTTACTCTAGTAAAAACTGCAGAACTAAATGCCTCTATTCTAGTTCTCTTCTAGTTCCAGTGTGCAGAGGTAGAGTTTGAAGCACTGAGGAGGGACATGCAGTCTGACCGGGCACATGGCAACCAAAAGGAAAGAGAAGAACATTTCATTGGTATGGGGGAAACTGGGAAGATTAAGGTAAGGCAGAGTTGAGTCAGCATGATTAAGCCTTCATAGGTGAGCAACTACTGACCTAGTAAAATCCAAATTTACAAACTGTTGAAGTAGACCTTTTACCCTGCAATTAGAACTGCTTGTTTTTCAGGAGGTCTCAATGTTCCTCATGGCCATCCAGGTGTATTGTAAACATAATACCAGTTACATGTATTATTTACGGTTCCAAAATTTATTATCATTCAAGTTAAGGAAAATGGGGTGTGAAGTAATTGTCTGCCTCAGAGTCCACCACCAAAATGTGTAACAAGATTACAGTTAGGGAATTTCTTATGATTACTGTCTATAAACAATCCATGCATGGCTGAGAAAAGTTTTTTATTAGTCTAATACAGCTGTTTTAGCTTTTCAATGGCTATTTTTCTATAAGAACAAAGGCTGTCATGCTGTATAGCATTCAACAGGTATGAAAATGCGATGCCAGTCATCTAAAGGCACTTTATTATCTAAGGATAAACTGCAAAATTAAAACATTACAAAACGATTATTTATCTGACCCCCTTTTAGCAAGAAACTTGGAGAGGAGGAACTCCCTTTTTAACAGGAATAAATGCCCAGTAGAACTGGGCACAGGGGGGAGTGGTCATCAGCTGTGACCAGCTGGGGTGAGGAGAAGGAGACAGGACTAAAAACATGCTGTGTAGGAGAGTCAGAGATTGATAATAACTAATAATAACTCAAAAGAGAGACCTAAAAACTGGAGGCCTGGCTTCCCATTTTACTTTTAAATATTCTAGTAAGCTTAAAGTTCGAGAGTCAAGTGGGGAGATACAGTACTATAGGAGCAGGATGGTAATTAAAAAAAACAGATTTAACAAGGAGCCTATGAAGAGAAGTCAATAGGAGAAATATACTCTGTCATTCTAGTCCCTTTCAGTATTCATGTGCAACATTTTGATGTAGTTGAATGCTTTTTAAGGAGTTTTTACCACAACCTGATAATAATAATAGCTCAGCCTAGAAGTAATGAATGCATGAACTTGTCTTCCAGCATCACTCTGGGACAGGACTTTAGAGATATTGCAGAAATTGAAGAAAGCAGTCCTTAATATTCGCATATTAGCACATATTGGGATTTAAAAAAATTACTCCAAGAAACCTCACAGTGTTAATGGAGACCAAGGTAATGCCATTCAGAGCATTCCTTTAGGTTGACTGATAGGTGTGTGTTGTTTGGCTTCATGGATGAATGAGAGAGAGGCTGTCATCAGTATGGCAGAGGTATGTTGTGTCTTTTGTGGTGTTACCTAAAGGAGGCATGTGTTATATAAACAGAAATAGATCCTGGGGTGGAACCTTGTGAAGCTCAATGGTTAGTCTTGTGTATGTGGGAGGATTCTTAGAATAACATGTTCACAAGTGTCGAACATAGAGATCAATCCACTGTCAGAGGCCTTAAGAAGATCATTTTTAACCTTCACCAAAGCTGTCTCTATACTGTGATGTGCTCTGAAACCTGACTGAAACTCTTTAAATAAGGCATTCCTCTGTGGCTATTTTACAGCATCTCTTGTGGGGATTTTTGACATAAAGGAAAGTTGGAGATTGGCCTATAATTGGCTAGGACAGTTGGGTCAAGTGATGGTTTTTGAGTGATGGTTTAACTACTGCCAATATGAAGAACTGTGTGGTCAATGTGGCATTGTCTAACTTAGCTTTGAAAATTTCAATTCTGCGGCTATAGAGGTGTGGGAAGTTTGATCAGCCATATAGCCAGCAACGCTAAGTTTTGGGCTAACAGTGCTAATGATGAATTGTGAATTGGCAGCCGGTAACAGAGTTAATGTTTATTCAAATTCAGCATATAAATTTGACATGTGCTCAATAGTGTTTAAGAACAAAGAAGATCTTAGAGAAGCCAACAGAGCAGTTATAGTTACTCAGCTACTAGTCGCCCTAAAGCTCCCTGGTATCACTAGAAAACAGACATATTAATACCTAAATGAAACAACCTTGTAGAGCTTTACTATGCACTTCCTAAATTGATAGCTATGCAAAGATAAATAAAGCTTTCTCTTTATAACAGCATTTGGGACAAATATTTCAAAGTGCTTCACAAAATAAAGCAATGAATTGGAATTTGTTAAGGAAGAGGTTAACTAGGTACAAATATTAACTTTAGTACTAAGGTGCATGTAGTCGTGAACTAACAAGACTAAAACAACTAACATTGCATGGCATACTCACAAAGGTCCATAGATAAGTCCTCATAAAGGGCCTGTAGAGGTAACTGTGAACAAAACTAATGCACTCTGCAAAGTTATCTTTCTGCAGGTGGAGATGGTATCTGGATAACAGACGGAGATGCAGAGGTCCTGGAGCAGGTGCTGGCGATCTGATGATGAGTGCGAGGGGAAAACGGAGTGAAACAGGTGTTACGTCCCTCTGCAGCCTCTAATCTGCGTCTCATGTGAGTGTGTTCAGTTTTACCTCTGTCTCGTCTTGTTGATTATTCCCAGCTGTGTTCCCCACCTGTGTGTAATCTCCCTGTGTTTCCCTGTGTGTACTTAAGTCGCGTCCTCTGTCTTTGTAGTTTGGCTGGTCCGTCTGTGTATCCACCATGTCTCATCCGTGTGTTTCCCTGCTGCCCAACCGTCATCTGTTTTCTGCTCGCGGTTATTTGTGTTCAGGTTTGTGTTTCTGTTCAGGGTCAGTAGTTTAGTTTTTCCCAGTATAGTTTAGTTCTCCGTTCACCATTTTGTCCATCTTTTGTTGTTGTGTTTGCCTTAGTGGCACCAGCCATTTTAGCGAACCTGCCATTTTAAGAAAAACCTCTTCTCACACTCACTCTGATATTCATCTCCTTTTTTATGTTGCGGCTTTGAGCCGGGTCGTAACACAGGCTGCTCCAGACAGCTGAACCATGACCCATCCAGTAGCTGTTGAATCTGCTGCAGAGCCTACAGCCCAGGTGGAGCTGGACAGTGCCCAAACCAGCTTCCAAATGATGGATGTGCAAGATCAACTACTACCCATCGCCGACCCTGACTTTAATCAAGAGTAGGACCAAGTCGTCTCGAGTATTCTTAGAAGCTATGCAAGATCCAGCAGTCAAGAAGTACCATAAGAGACTTTTCTCGGACTAATAAATTAGTTGAAATATGGACTGAAAAAGGGACACAAGTTGAGTAAAGGTTGAAGCTGACTGCAGAGAAATGTCAACCTTGAAGCTAACAAAGGACATTTCAAAGCCCACACTGAGAAGTCTGTTCAGAAAAAGAAGTTGCACCTGACCAAGATGAAATCCAAAATTGGAAAATAATTGTTTAATTGTATTATTTTTAATGTCACATATGGTGTTGTGTAATCCATGTATGTATTATGTATCTCTGCTGATGTGTTTTATGCCTTACTTTCATTTTCCTGTAATTAGGCTGATTTTTAAGTTTCTTGAGTATTCTGTTAGGGATACTGTGTAGTATGATTTGCAAATGAAGATGAATCAATTTGTCTTAAATTAATTGACTAAGAGAAATGGAATGTTGGGAGAATGTTATGTTGATAACTGTGAGGTTTTTGGTGGAAGGAAGGGCTTATTCATTTGAGCAACAACTGTGTGGGATCTTTATACAAATTCTTATGTTCTATTTAGAGCTTGCTTTAAAATATGTTAGCAAAAAAACAGCGCACGCATTAGTTTTCACAATTTTTGTTCTTCTTTAGTCATGGGGTCTTTTTAGGTGGTACCTCTAGGTACCACAGGGGGGAATGTGGTGGATTTTTGTGTGATATGTATAACTATGTAACTATATACACTATATATTTATGTGCACTGAACATACATATTTTAACTTTCATGTAGAGTCTTAAGCACAAGACATTTTTGCTTCACCGAGGTTTATTAAGTTGGTACTGTAACAGGGCAGTTAATGTAAGGGGAGAGTTCTCTTGAATAATTTACTTAATAATTAATTAATTTAACATCTTTAATGCAGCACAACCAAAACAGTAACATTGTAATAGAGATCCTGAACACATAACGATAAAATATCATACAAAGTACACACACACACACACACACACACACACACTTTGAACCCACACTGAAGTGTTTTTAAGCATGTAACCTGTGTATTATATGTTTTAAGATTGTGCCACTTGCTGTATAAGATTTAATAATTAGGATTAATGTCTGACCTTTGACCGTGTCATGACCTATTGTGATAAGCCAGAGCAAGGGGTACTCAGAGTCCTGACTGGCCTTTGGCCAAGACCTTGGCCGCTATCTGACCCCAGCAGCTGTGCGGGGCGTGTGGGAAAGTTACCCAGCAGCAGGGGGCGGGGATACTGGTCCCTATATTAGGGGACCAGAGGACACCCCCAGAGCTCTTTTCCTCCTGCTGCTGCTACCTGTCTGTCTCTGTGTTGCTCTGCTGTCTGTGCTTAAGGCTGTACACCCCGGGGTTTTGCTTTGCTTGCTTTCTGCTTTGTAATTTTCTTGCTAAATGTCTGTATGTATTTTTCCTGCTGTTCATATGATTCAGTGTATTAAACTCTGTTCCAAGAATTCTGCTCTTTTACAGAGCATCTTTTTGAGTGTCTTGGTTTTAATTGGATTTGGATCTCCACATCGTTGGTGGAAGAAGGTTATCAGGATGGCTTCAAAATTTGCGACCACAGGGTGATGCATTCAGGAGTGAGGGACACTCTTGTACAAATAAGAGAGAGATATTGGATCATCCAGGCTCGGCAGCTGGTTAAGAGCATTGTGACCAGATGCACTGTGTGTAAGAGGTTTAAGGCAAAGGCTGGGCATCAGCTAACTGCACCTTTGCCTAGGGACTGAATATCCGAGTCACCACCATTCGAAGTTACAGGTGTGGATTTTGCTGGGCCGCTCTATGTGAAAACAGAGGATTCTGTGAAAAGATCCTGCATTGCCCTATTTACCTGTGCTGTGACACGAGCTGTCCATTTAGAGCTTGTGTCAGATCAGTTAACTGAGACATTTTTGCTAGCGTTGAAGAGATTCATTGCCCGGAGAGGGCTATGCAGAGTTATCTATTCTGACAATGCCAGAACATTTAAGAGAGCAGACCAAGATTTGAAGGAGCTGTGGAAGACAATTAAAGACCCACATTTGCTGGAGTTTTTCTCGGAAGGAGGAATTACTTGGAAGTTCATTGCAGAAAGAGCAGCCTGGTGGGGTGGATTCTGGGAACGTCTTGTCAGATCAGTGAAAATCTGCCTCAAGAAGGTGTTAGGTAGAGCTTCACTCCACTTTGAAGAAATGTGTACTGTGTTGGCGGAAGTCGAAGCTACTCTGAACTCTTGGCCTCTCACCTTTGTGCACAACGAGGTAAATGAACCGCAACCACTTACTCCAGCCCACTTTTTGGTGGGCAAACGACTGACATCTCTACCACCCAAGTCAATCCCGAAGGACACACACCATCCAACAGCTAACAAAGAGGACATTACTCGGAGATGGAGATACCGGCAGAAACTCATGACCAACTTCTGGAACACCTGGAGAAGAGACGATCTGTTGGAGTTGAAGTCAGCTCATTGCTGTGACGCTTCAAAGCCTACACCCCTAAAACTAGGGGATGGCGTGCTCATTGGGCATGACAACCTCCCCAGACAAGTGTGGAAACTTGGAAGGATTGAAGAAATGTTTCCTGGTCGAGACGGTCTTGTTAGATCTTGCTTAGTTGGCACGACAACAGGGACTCTGTTAAGAAGACCGATTCAGTTGTTGTATAACCTAGAGCTTTAGATGAACAGATTGTTCATCGGGGTTCATCGAGCTGTTAATTATAGATTTAATTTTCTGCTAAAAGGGAGCATTTAACAGGTATTTCATTAGAAAACTGCGTTTCCCAGAATCCTTTGTGGTAGACGAAAGTTACTTTGGTTTTAGCTAGCAAAGAAAGTTTCTGGAAGCCATTATATGTTGCTCTGATGTCGAGCAGTTTATTTGTTGTACATCCCCTTTTGAAGCCCTATATAAAGACTATCGTTTCTGCAATTGATGTCTGATCCATTTTTTGGGCTAAGTGGATTCGCCACAATAAACGTTAAAGGTCAATCTTGTCTTTAGTTAATTTACTTTAGTGTAGATGTCATCAGTTAGCTGGGCCCCAGCACATTTCTAACCAGCCTGTAGGTAGTGAACATATTTCAGCAGTAGTGTAACATTTATAAGAAAACTCTGCAGAGTGACTGTTTCTAACTGTAACATGAAGATAGAACAGGAAGTAAACAGAATCAGGTCAACAACATCAAATAATTTCACTTGAAATGTTAAAAATCACAAATCTAACATGATAAAATAAAGTTGCTCACAGCGTGTTGAGATTCCAGCCAGAGTCAGCAGGTACAGCACTCCCAGGGTCACTTCAAACACTCTGAAACAGCTGCTGTCCACAGCTGGAAGCTTTCTCTGGGTGTGTTCATCTACAGAGAAAATACACAAAGAGTCCATTCATGGAGCACTAATGAGGGACTCTGGAGCTCCTTCTTCTTCCTCCCTTTTATTATCTGTAGTTTGTATTTTTATTTCTTTCCTACTTACCAGCTTCTTGTAATCCACCAGCAGGGTTCTGCTCTCCATCGTCTAACATCTCCACCTCGATTTGCTCTCTTCCTCTTCCATCCTCATGGGTCCCTCTGCTGTATTTCACCCTGGAGTCATGGACACCTTGAGTTTGTGTCGACATCTTTAGCTAAGAAGATATTTGACCGTCCGTCACTGTCTGCCTGTTTCTTTGAGTCAGGCAGCTTTGAACTGGAAATATCCAGGAAGTCAAACCAGAAGAGAGCCACAGTTTTCCTGTCACGTCATGATGTGTGAAACGCTGAGTTATTTATGAGCACTAACAGCATCCAACAAGATCTGAAGTTCAGTTCACTTCAAATGCAAAACTTTCACTGATGCAGTTTTAATTGATGACAAATGTGAAAGAGTCAGAAACAGCAGAACAAACCACAAACACAACAAAGACTTCAAAAGTCATTAAAACACCTCCAGAACATTCTGAACATTTCCTGTCTGAATATCTCAGAGACACTGAGGCTGAACTCAGCAGCAGCAACATGCACATAAATGCCTTTGTTAGATGCTGCTTTCATCAGTTTCTACATGTTGTAAGTCCACAGAATGAGAAGAGAGAAGAAGAGTTTGTGACACAGGAAATATGACGTCAGTGTGAACTGCTGAGGAGTTTTTATTTTGACCTGCAGAGAAGCTAACGGGGCGTCACGGTGCTGCAGAGGTTCGCTCTGTCACTGTCACCGTCTCCAGTTGAAACAGACAAACAAACAGAATTCAACAAGACCTGAAGTTCAGATTCATCAGTTTAATTACTGAGATTTCATTGATGCAGTTGTGATTAATTACAAATGTGAATGAGTCAGAAACAGCAGAATAAAGCACAAACACAGACAGCTTAAATACTTTTCTACATTTAATTTGGAAAACTTTTCCATTTCATGCATTAATACATAGATACTTGTACAGCAATACAAGCAAAGCCACAAATGTGCTGTATTTGAAATGTTTGTCATAAAGCACAGACACTGAGCTTTAACTCAGCAGCAGCAACATAAAAACAGCTTTCTCAGAAGCTGCTGTCATCACACAATATCTATTGTTAGTAATGAGCAGTGTTGGGACTAACGCGTTATTAAGTAACGCGTTACAGTAACTACGTTATTATTGTGGTAACGAGCACGGTAACTACTTATTATGCCAAAACCAGGAACGCGTTATTCGTTACTTCGTGTGGTGGATATCGCGGAGCTTCCACAGATTCAGTAAGATTAGCAAGTGGTGGAGGCCAGCAGGTGGATGAAGGAAAAGGGAGGCAAGAGGAGAGACCCGAAGCGGCCGCCGGTCCGAGTGTCAGGTGAACTGAACTTCAGGTAAGAAGTTATGACCTGCAGTCTATCTGGGTCAGATATAAACCAAGTTTAGGTGGAGTTTATTTTCGGTATGCTGACTTTTTCGTACTGCGTGCTAGCTAGCATGACGGAGTTTCTATACAGCTGGGTGGGTGCTATGTTACTGATGTTGAACTTTATTTTGTTCATACGGTTAATTATTAGAGTTGCCAACCGTCCCTAAAAAACAGAATCGTCTCGTATTCAGAGAAAATATTACGCGTTTCGTACTGAGGTGAAAAGGAACACAGTTTGTCCCGGACTTCAGCTACAATGAAAAAGACACAAAGCTGAAGCTGCACAGCTGCCTCTTCTTCTCTCATTCTCTCCTGTTTCTACTTCAATCATGAAACTGATCAATGATCAGCTGATCGGCTTTTCTCTCTTGTTTGTTTATCGCCCACTTTGCGCCAGAAAGAGGAAACCAGCGGATGTCGCGTTAAACAACAGCAGCACGTTTAAGCTTGATCAGCTGTTGTTAGAATTTATTTAATATTAATTTCTAGTATCAGCTGAGGTTTGCTGGAGCCACAGCTGTAAAGCTGCTGGCCATGATATCGGTTTGGTTATCTGGTGAGAGGGAAACATGAAGATGAAACCAGGAGATGTCCTTACTGAATCATCAGAGCTGAACAGGTGATGGAGAAACAGGTTTACCTTTAGGTGACATGAATGAGTTGAAGGAAGTTATGAACTGTTTCTGAGAGACAAATAACACCAGGATCCTTTTCTAAGTAGCTGACAGCTGGTAACTGTGCAGGGGCGGGTCTAGCAAAGTGTTGCCAGGGGCCAGGTAGGGCATTAACAGGAAAGGGGGCACAAGGAAATACTTTTCTTTATTATTCTCATTTAAAATGTCTCGCTTTTAAAAAAAATAATTATCTGAATCTTACAACAAACGATTGATAGATTGATCCATATATAACATCAGAACAGTGTACATCACTGTCACAACAGTGTTTATTTTCATTCAAAGGCTTTATGATTTTTCCTATAATGGCGGGCCGGTCTCTAGTCAAAATGCCCGGGACGATTTTTTTGTCCCAGTCCAGCTCTGTATGCAGCTCATCTGCAGTCTGGTGTTACCTACATCTTCCTATTCAGAAGGCAGAATTTCCAAGTTCTGAGTACAATCAAAAGCACCACGACTGCAGTTTTTGTGTTGGATGTAAAAGCAGGCTAGAATCATGGCGGTCAACGACGGTCCAGGCGTGATTTCTCTCGTGGAAATGTGCACATTATTTTTCCTTTCTGTTGGTAGGTGGCACAGTGCACTTGTGGCAAGTAAGCAAGCTAGAAGACTGGCAGTGTGGCTGGGTATCCAGTTACGGAAGCAACACATTAACAAGAGAATTCTGAGTAAAACCAAAGTTACTTTCCCTAGTAACTAGTTACTTTGAAAGTAACGAGTAACTTGAAGTAACTGAGTTACTTTTTTAGAGAAGTAACTAGTAATGTAACTAAGTTACTAATTTAAAGTAACTTACCCAACACTGGTAATGAGCAAAGAGGAATGTTTCTGATGCAGGAAATATGGCGTCAGTGTGAACTCTTCAGTTATTTCGAGTTTACCAGCAGAGAAACTAACAGCATGCAACAAGATCTGAAGTCAGTTTGATGAATTGAAACGCTGAAATGTCTTTGATGCAGTTAGAATTCAATGAAATGCTGAAAATCATCTGAAGTGAAACACAACCAGGGTCTGTGGTCATTAGTTAAAGGTCAGCTTTGCACCAATCACATGTGGACACATACAGGCTGCAGGTGAAGGCTCCAAAGCAGGAAGTGTGTCACATGGAAACTGGCTCTGAAACTGTCTGATTCATGAAAGACGACTAAGGCCCACATTACAAAAAGACCCGAGTCATGTTCAGAGTCATCAGACTGTAACCGTGTCCACTGTGAGGGTTGTTGTTTCTGCACTTTTTCTTTCTGTCATGCTGACATGAACTTTGACCTTCAGTGTGTTAACGCTGTGCAGGCAGCTCGCTGCAAACTAAGCAGGAAGGTAAAGTTGTGTTTTGATGTAAGTGAAGAAGAAGAAGGAAAGTTGTTTTAAACGGATTCATCTTCACTTATTCACACGTTGTAAGTTTGACAAACTGAATTTGTGCTGGTTTCAGTCTCTTGGTTCCTGATTTGTAGCTAAAAGTAAGAAGCAGCTACTTTCAGCTGTTTGAGAGAAACTCAAGAAGACATTTACTGAAGTTTTAGGACCAACAGACTGATGAATAAACCAAGTAAACCAAAGTAAAGACAAGCTGCACTTTGACTTGTATTAGAACAATTTGCTGGAACTACAGAGTAATGAAGTACTTCAAGGTTTTGTGTGGATGACTTCCAACCTTACTGTACAGCACAGAGCACAGAGGGACAATATATGTAATCAATATATGATGCAGAATGAACAAGTAACAACTGTGAGCTGAGTCTGAGGCTCATGCAGGACATTTCATAGTGAGGTGTCTTTGGTTGGATTATTCAAACATTTACATCCAAGCACCAAACTCATTTCTCACAGATGAAGGTCTTGATTCAGAAGATCTGTACTGACTGCATTTCCTTTCATAACTACAGTAAACTGCATAGCGATCTGAAATTGGATCTCGCGGTCCTTCTGCCCAGAACCTGTCAGAGAGATCAAATCTGATATGAAACTGGACTAAACTCATAACTATTGTCACATTCATATAAATATGAGTCTCTTTTGGAATATTTCCAATATTTGCTGTGTTTCTTTCCCAGGTTTCTCGCCCACTTTCCCTCCTTTAGACTTTTCTCTGAGAATCATCATGCACACTAAAACAGCTTTCAAGCTTTGATGAATATGAAATCTTCCTGCTGTAAAAATGGAGAATAAAAAGAAGTCAGAGCTGACTTTCTGCTGTTTGAAACGGTTTTGTCAGCTGTTTACAGACATCACTTTGAAATGTGTGTCTATCAGGTCATATTTACTGAAGCTTCTTCCTTCATATGTTCTGAAGTTTTACAAACACCAAAGAAGAAGAGACAGGAATTCTCTGAAACAGTTTTTCTTCTGTGAGAAAAGAAACATTACAGCACAAAAACATGAAGACAAATTGAACAAAGTGAAATGTGTCGGTCGCTGCTTTGAACATTTTTCAATCCTGATTTCTTCAAACTGACTTGTTGTAACTGAACGTCATCACAGACTGCAGATGAAGAGAGTTCAAGCACAGCTGTTCATTCAAAGAAGGATTTCTGCTTTTCTTTACATTCAGTTTGTGGGGCTGTTGGAAAATAGCTCAGCTCATGTATTGCTGATCTATCGTCCAAAACATCAATGTTTCACTTCTAAATAATAACTCTGGAATAGAAACAAACTAATGTCTCACGTTTCTGTCAGCGCTGATCCGTCCACCCATTCCCATTTATATCCTCCTGATGTCTGTTTATAAGTGGCTCTCAGACCAATCCAGGACTCTCCTCTCATGTTCAGTTCATTGATAAATTCCTGTTTGAGAAGAGACAAAACTATTGTCTCCAGTCATAATTCAGCACTTCTGTTGTCGTAACATCATCTTGTGAATATGTCTGAAGGAAGAATAAATGTGATGAAAGTTTTCAGTTCTTCCATTGAGCAGAAATCAGAAAGAAATCCATCAGAGTGGAGACAGGAAGCAGGTCACAGACTGACAGCAGGTCAAAAACACAAGTAACAGATGACTGTCAGCTCCATCAAAGATCACACAGACATGAACAAACACACCCACCTGTTCCTCTTTGCTGTTTATCATCACCAGATCAGCTCCTTTATCCTGACAGTCTCTCCTGCTGTCAGACCAAGTTTTCCTCTCATGGGATTTAAAGTAACAGCTGCTTCCAAATCTCGTCCATCGATCAGGACACTTCTCTTAAAGTCAAACACATGTTTTAAAGACAGACTTTGTGTCATGTTGTATCACATTAATAAGATCTCTGATTTCAGTCTGTAGTCAAAAATCTTTGGTTCCTGTCATTTTCCTGTAAATCCTTCATTTAAACTCAGGTTTTCTCTTATTCATAATTAACTGAAACTTACATTTATACAGAAAAACTGTTACACAGCATCAAACATTTAGGATTCAAAATAAAGACACAGTCAGGTTATCACTGTGTAACACTGATGTTTTCTATTAGTTATTCAAACTTTATTACCTTCTATCTTCTCCTTCAGCTTCTTCACTTCTTCCTGTAGCTGACTGTGGTTTTTACTCAGTTTATCATAACTGCTCTGTAACTGAGTCAGGTTGGTTTTTGTGCCTTTAGAGAAAAACAGATTAAAATTAAGTTAAAATATTCTGATCATTAGGTGTGATGTTAGAATCAACGATTCTCTCACCTTGAAGTTGATCCTGGAGTTGACTCTTGTTCAAAGCATCTGAAATATTTTAGTGAAATCAAAATAAAATAAAATAAAATGAGTGAAACATTGAACAGAAATAATCTTCTTCCTCTGCATTGTCAAATATATCAATAAGAGTCAGAAACTTGTGCAGCCGTTGTTCTTTAACATGTCCTGTGGGTGGAGCTGTTAGAACTACAGGAAATCTGATGAGCTAAATACGTATCAACTGTGAACAAAAACCACTGACAAGATTCAAAATAATTGTGCTTCAGTGTGGAGGAAGAAGGTGAAGAATCAAACAGCATTTTTACACCTGTAGTCAGAGATGTTCTCTATATGCTGTGAAAGAATAGATTCTGACTCATGTGACATGTGCCTGTTCTCACTGAAAATATGTCTTTTTACATTCAGTCAAAGCTGCTCTGAGGCTTCAACACTTCCTCATATTAAAGGTGTTTCCATGTGATCAGGTACTTCCTGTATTTGCTGTGGCAGAAGGACACGTTCTGGTTGTGAAGCTGCATGTTTGTTGGCTGCTGGGATTCAGTATCAGTCATACATTCATTTGCAGGAGAAGTTGAGAGGTTGTATCTTATCTTACAGCATATGGACAGGATGATGATCCCAGCTAACATCAGGAGGCACAGCACTCTTAGAGCCAGTGTAGCAGTGTACCAGAAAACTGCAAACATCTCCCAAGGCAGCTCACCTTTCCGCAGTATTTACTTTAAAGGGAATATTATTTTACTTGTAATGGATCAGAGATTGAATGTGACATGATGTTTCACTGCAAACTTTAATTTGATATTTAGAAAATACTTATATCAGTATCATTTTCTCAATGGTGCCAATAAAAACAAAGGCAACAAAGTTTTAAACATTAAAGACATTTTATTGAAGTTTAACCTTGAAGAAGCCACCGGAGGAACAAAGTAATGTGATATTTAGAATCTCCATATTTTACTTCCTACATGTTTTTATGTTGTCAACACAAGCAAAGAAAGTAAGAAAGATTTTTAAAAGGTTTAAATGTTGGTTTGTGGTTTTTTCCTGTCACTCTGCTTTTAATAGACCTGTGGTTGTACAAACGTAACTCCACAAAAGGATAAGATGCTTAAAACAAGAGATTATTATTACATCTGCACTTTGAATAAAGTGTCTAAATGACTTTTCTGTGCACAGAACTTAAAAGTCAAAAAAATGTATGTAAAATGTAAACTACAAAGGTTCACACAGTACAGAGAAACAGATGTTTGGCTGCAGTTATTTGGCATTAAAAGCTGAATGTAACAAACTGGGAGTACATTTATTTTAACAATTTACTTCCTGTGACTGAAAATGATCATAACTATCTCTGTCCTCATCTGTACTCTCGTAGATATCCACCTCCCTCTGCTCCCACTCTGCTCTGTCCTCCTGCTCCTTTCTGCTGTATCTCACCTTCTTTGATAGATCTGGTTTGGCGTAAATATCTGAGGACATCTTGAGAGGACTGAGACACTGAGCAGGAGTTTAAACTGTACTCTAACGGTTCTGCAGTACTGACCCTGGTAGATATCGAGCTGTTCTGTATTGTTCTTGTCCAGCCTTCTGTCTGCTTTCAGGCAGGAGGAAGCTTTGAGGAAGTGACATCATGTAAGGAAGCGCACTCTTTAACTTACATAATTAATGTGGGTGAAAAGTTTGGAGTTGTCTTTTTTCTGAGGTCAGGTTAGACTGCACCTGTGTTTGGCTGTGCCTCTGTTTGTGTGTTACTTCACTTTTTTGTGTGAGTACTTTTGCCACAATTTTGTCCTCCTTGTATGATCGTCAAATCTGCTGTGCATCATTTTCAGAGCTTGTTTTTCCACTGCCGTTTGAGCTCAGCAGCCAGTATACCTCCACTCTCACCAGTCGGTTCATTTTTGCTTCGGGGGCCTCATCAGAGGAAGCAGGGGAAGAGAGCCGGTTTCCTCGTGCTGCTTTGTCGGCTTCGGAGAGAAGCGGATCTTCATTCCTGGGCTGCTGCCGGTCAGATTGATCTCCACGCCTGCTCGTGTTTACCACCCGAGCGGTCACCTGAATGCGTGGAAACCCTCGGCTCATCGCGGCAGGAACCTGATTTGTTGTGCAGCTTTTCCCACAGTCCTAACTCTGTTCCAGCCCCCTGTACCTGTCCTGGTGGATCACAAAATTAAAATAATGATAATTAATGTCCGCTAAACTGCCAAAAAGTCTTTTTATTTTAAATGACTTGTTCTGTGCAGAGAAACTTAATTTCATATTTATCTCTGAGAAGTGGCAGCGTAAGAATGAAGTCTCATATCTTTTACAGCAATGTCCCACAGACTGTTCATGTCTCTGTGTACCTCAGATCTGTGGAGGAGGAGGTGGAACAGCTTTGATTTTTAAAAAGACATTTTTATGCCAGATGATCTCTTCCAGCTGTTACAACTCGTTTTTTCCCCAGATGATAAAAAGAGTATTTTAATTTCATCCACCTGGGTCTGCTGCATCTTTTCTGTCAGACTTTTACAAGAATTTTTAACTTTCACTATTGAACTGAGCAATGTCATCATTGTTGGTGACTTCAACACTCATGCAGAGCACCCATTAAATAGAACCACTAAGGAGCTCCTGTTCATCATGGACTCTTAACTTTGTTCATGTATCAGGGCCTACTCATGCTGCTGGGCCCACTCTGGACTTGTGGTGTTTCCTTCGACCATTTAAACATAAATGAAGTTGTTTTCAGTGACCATAAGTCTCTGTCAACTCAGAGTTTGTATTAGGCACAGGTGCTTTATTGATGACTCTATCACTTCTAACTTTTCTTCCTGAAAGTCTGAATGTCTGTGGAAGTCCATCATTCTGATTGTCCATCAGAGCTTCACTTATATAATGAGTCAGTGAAAGAGGCTAGATCATCTGATTTTACGGGCGACCATGGTTCAGGGGGTTGGGAAGCTCATCTTGTAACCGGAAGATTGCCAGTTCGATCCCCAGCTCTGTCTGTCCTGGTCGTTGTGTCCTTGGGTAAGACACTTCACCTACTGCTTACTGGTGTTGGCCAGAGGGGCTGATGGCGTGATATGGCAGCCTCGCTTCTGTCAGTCTGCCCCAGGGCAGCTGTGGCTACAACTGTAGTTTGCCTCCACCAGTGTGTGAATGTGAGAGTGACTGAATAGCGGAATTGTAAACCGCTTTGAGTGTCTAGAAAAGCGCTATATAAATGCAATCCATTGTTATTATTTCAATAATCTTATAAATCATCATAAGAATAATCCAAGAGTCTTATTTGAGACTATCAACAGTATCGTTTCTCCTCCATCTCAGCATGCTGTGATACTTTTCTCAGTCACTTTGTAAATGAGGTGATGGACTTGAGTGTCTCCCTTATGAAGATGGTCCTCGGTGCCCTGGGTCATTTACTACTTTTACTTAAGGTCTTAATGACCTAATTACTGTAATAGATAAAAATGAAATCCTCATCATGCTGCTCAGAGATATGAAGTACATCAGCAGCTTAGTAGTGGGACACACATCTTCTTTCAACACAGCTGCACACATCAGGCCCTCCCCTTTTATTTCTGGATCAGCTTCCAAATGGACAGATACACAATTCATGCCTACAGGCCAGTGAACAACAGGTTTACTGAGAAATTCTGGACCACTGATCCAGGTGGAAGATTTCAGGAAACAGCCAACTGTCATTCCTCGAGAGGCTGCATCAGCTGGATTCAGCTTTGAACTGATGTACCTCCACTGCTCAACTTTTGTCAAAGCATGAATGATGGAAACTCTATTAGCTACATATGTTTTGAACCGTGTGGTTGTGTTTGCAATGTACTGTAGCACAGTTGTCCTGTCAGATCAAAAGACTGATTCACTCAGATTAAGATTAAGTTCAACTGATAGCATTTTGTCCAAGCGCACAGCTAAAACTGCAGCAGCCAGCTCAAGACGTGGGATGGTGACTTGTTTTAACGGCGCCACCCTTGCTTTACCAATAATAAAGGAAACACACACACTTCCTGCTTGCTATTAGATAGCCTAAGATATGATACAGCACCATACCCAGTTTCACTGGCATCACAAAAGTCATGCAGCTGTGCACTTTTTATCTCCCCAAATCCTTTGGATGTGACACATCTACTAATACTAAACTTGTTAAGAAGAACTAAATCCTCAACCCATTTTTGCCAAGTTTGTGCCATTTCTGCTGGTATTGTCTCATCCCAGCCAAACCTCAGTTTACATAGATGTTGCAGAATTTGTTTTGCAGGCAGAATGACTGGAGCTAAGAAACCCAGAGGGTCGTAAATGGAGCTGACATTGGACAGAATACTACGTCTTGTAAGTGGTTTGTCCTTGTTCACAATACTGAATGTGAAAACATCATGTTCAATATCCCATTGCGCACCGAGAGCTCTTTCTGTGGGTAGCTGATCCCGAATAAGGTCCAGCATCTTTACACCTGTGGCTCTATTTTCAATCCGGGATCTGACAGAGGACAGAGCGATCACTACATACCCACTTATTGAGCTTAAATCCCCCCTTGGCACACACCTCAGTAAGCTGCTGATAAAGTGAGATGGCCTGCTCAACAGACTGAGTAGATTTAAGACAGTCATCTGCATAAAAACTATGCCTGATTGTACGTATAACCTCCTCTGGGTACAAATGTTGGTTGTCATCAGCAGTCTTTAGTAGTGCATAGGTGGCACAGCTGGGGGAGGATACTGCACCAAAAATGTGGACAAACATTCTATGTTCCACCAGCTGCTTTGTGATGTCACCATTGGGCCACCAGAGAAAACGTAAAAAGTTTACGTGTTCCTCAGCCACTCTGACCTGATGAAACATCCCTTTGATGTCTGTCATAAGCGCTATTGGACCCTGCCGAAAGCGAATCAACACACCTAATAAAGTGCTAGTCAAATCTGGGCCTTGTAACAGCTCTTTGTTCAGTGATGTTCCAGCAAATGTTGAAGCACAATCATACACAACACGCAGTGTTTTCTTGCGGGGGTGGTAGACCCCATGATGAGGTATATACCACACCTTTCCTTCCTCATGCTTCAACTGTTCTTGTGGTATGATTTCTGAATGTCCCTCCATACTAACATTGTGCATGAATTCCTTGTATTCTTCAAAGAATAACTGATCCTTCTCAGACCGTTTTAGCAGATATTGTGCCCTCTGCTGAGCCACCTGCTTGTTGTTTGGCATTCTTACTTCAGGTTTACGAAAGGGTAATTTCAAGTAATAATGACCATCCTTAAGTACAGCTGACTCTGATATTATGTTCATGAACTGTTTATCTTCTACAGACATTTCTGCACACTCATTACACTGGCTCTCCACAAAATCTTGATTATACTGTTTAACCAGCATTTCCTCTAAACTACTTATAGAAATGCGGTTTACCTGGACAAAACTAGCATCATGCTCATCCTTTTCACTACCATGATTGAGTGGCCCATTGACAACCCAACCAAGACGAGTTAGCACAGCATAGGGTCCATTACCCTCACTGTTAACGATTCTCCAAGGTTCCTGCGCTTTGGGAGAATTTACACCAATAAGCAGCCCAATGCCAGCATTTATCGGTGGCAACTCAACATCTTTTAAGTAAGGCCATTTTCTTAAGTCTTCTTCTTTAGGGATATTTTCTTTAGTGACAGGAATAGACTTTTGAGTATACACGTCAGGCAACCTCAAATACTCATTCTGTTTTAAAGCAGCTACTTCCATACCAAAAAGTCTATAGCTACTTACTGGCCTTTCCTGACCCATAGTCTTTAACATGATTTCCACTTTCTTTCAGATGCATTTAACTGCATCATCAACGCCTCGGTGCAAAAAGTTGCAGCGCTGCCAGGATCAAGAAAGGCGTATGTCTCCACAACCTTCGTCCCATTTTCCAACTTCAGTTTTACTGGAACAACTGACAAAGCACATTCATTAGACCCGGCCCCAGTATGGCTACCAAAGTTCAAAGAAACAAGAGCATTTGAGACTGATGATTCTTTACATTCAGCTTTAGCTGCTTGCCACTGCCGTTCTTTTGAGTCTATGTGGAGAACAGTAGGGTGATTTTTATTGCAGGTGTGGCACGTCAAACGATGTGGACAAGTTTTACTCATGTGCCCTCTCTGTAAGCAACCAAAGCATAAACCTTTTTTCTTAAGGAATGTCACCTTTTCTTTGTTGGTTTTTAGTTTGAATGAGTCACATACGTCCAAAAAATGATTTTGGTCACAAAACAAGCACCGAGTTTGATCTAACCCTTTATCTTCATGGCTTATTTGAATCCGTTCCAGTTTGTGTTTGTCATTGTTCTGTTCTGAAACTACAGCAACAGAAGTAGCAAAGCTACTGCTTTTAGTTTTAAACGGTGTCTTTGAAGGTTTTGAAGCCATCTTTTCTTTTGTGTTTTGACTCTCTCCAAAAACAGGATCTAATGCAGCTCTTGTTTGCTTTTCAAGAAAATCAAGAAGATCTTTAAATCTTGCTCTGCGATCGCACTTTTCTGTTATATCAACGACTATTAGTCGCCATTTATCACGAAGTCTAAAAGGCAACTTTGAAACAAGAATCCTCATATTGGTTGAATTTTCCAGCTCATCAAGAAACCCGGCTTCATCCATTGTGTTGAAGCAGCTTCTTTAAAAGAATGTGTAAGCTCGTAATGCTGACGCATCATCAGACTTTAAAACTGACCAGTTAAGAGCCTTGTCTATAAATGCAGATGTTATCTTTGCTCTGTTACCAAAGTTCCACTCAAGCTGCTTTTTTGCCTCAACATAAGCTGTCTGTGGACTCATGTGCATGCAACTTCTCACTAAAATTCTGGGCTGTCCTGTAGTAAACTGTTCTAAATAATAAAGCCTATCCTGCATGTTATCAGTTTTAGTTTCTATTCCTTGCTCAAACGCCTTAAGAAAGGATCTAAAATGCAAAGGATCACCACCAAAAACAGGAATTTCTATAGCTGGAAGCAGTGACAACCTCTGTTGTTTTACAACCATCTGAGTAATCTCATTTTGCTTTCTCATAATCTCTGTTAGGGCACTGCTGTGGCCATCAACCTGAGAAGAGATTGGCCTTGGGCTTTCCCCTTCTGGTTTGACCTTAGCAGGTGCATGTGTCTCTAGGGGCATTGGCAAAGGTGAATGAACTAGAGGGGCTTTCTTTGTTCTTGGAGCCTTTTGAGCTGTAGCAGCAGGTATGAACTCAGTAGATGTTCCAGAAGGAGCTGTAATCCCGCCTTCTGATTCAACCTCAGCCCTGGAACCAAAGCTCTGCCGATCCTGAGCAAAGGTGAAAATCTGCATTTTTGCATCAGCCTTAACCAACTTAGTTCTTAGAGCCAATGCTTCTTTTCTTGCTTTTAATTGAACTTCTTCCAGTTCGAGCGCATGTTTTTCTTGCAGTGCGTCCATCTCCGCTTTAAAGCGACTCTTTCCACTTCAGCTTCCATCAGCGCCATTGAAGCCGCACGCGAGCTTTTACTCCTTAGACTTAAGGCTGCAGAAACATTACTGGGCGCTTTACTAGAGCCCTTGCTGACAGGTTTAGCAACTCGTTCAGAAATCATGTCGCTCGTTTCTTGCGCTACTTGTGAGACACTATCATGCGGCGCAATGTCACTGTCATGAGATGCTACCTTTGATTCAACATTAGAGGCTGCAACTTCATCCTTTTGTGGATCAGGGTCTGCATTTATCCAAGTGTCGATTTCATGCAGAAAGTCTTTAAAACCGATCAGCTTAGGTTCATACCAATCGCTGTGATCGGTTTCCTTTTCATCATCGTTCAGCAATCTTTGAACTGAAGTCTGTAAGTCCATAAACTCTCCCAAATAATCATTAAATGTCTTCATGTGTTCATCTATGGAGGCTTTGATTCTCCAGCATCAATGAGAGCATTAATGTCATTTTGTTTTTTTGTTAGAACGCCAAGCTTCGCTCTGCGTTTTTTAATTAAATTAAAAAGCTCTCTTTCTTGTTCCTCCATTTTAACCAGAAAATTCGTTTCACAAGGTCCAAAAGATGATTCTTTAATACAAATGTTTCATGTTGCAGCTCAGCATCTCGGTTGATCCAAACAAAGTTTCGCATTTACTCACGAACTTTGCGTCATTTTTTCAGTCCATTCTGCGAAGATCCAATCTTCCAAGTCCAGTCTTGCAGGTTTTCCCAGCTTCCAAGTTGACATCCAAGCGAGTCAAAATGATTTTTTCACTTAAATGTCACAGCCTTTTATGTTTCAAACACCAAAAAAGTCCAAGAAAAGGCCGTGGGTGGCAACGGGAGGTTTGTTTTAGAACGCACTTCTGACTCCATTGTTTAAAAATCATATGGCATTTATTTCGTGGAAAATTATAAACAAAAATCAGCCAAATAACTTCTTAAAACTTAAAATTAAACGAAAGTTAACTTAATTTGCTTTAACAACTTCAAAAGTGGTCAAAAAATCATTTTCTAACCCTCCCGTCCTCCCATCTGACATTTGGCAAACAAAAAACAAAACATTTACCACACCCCTCCAGGGTGCTCTTAATCCCCTGATTAATGGGAGGGTCCATAAGCTAATAAACCAATCACTTTCCAAAAAACTTTCTCCAAGAAAATTGATTACAAATTTACATAACAAAACTAGGTCAGTATATTCTTACAACTGCAAAGAAAAAACAAAAATGAAGACAAATTGCATTTTATAAACGTTCAACATAAATGGCCACAACAACCTCCCTCCTGTCTCGGACTCTCAGCATTGGTTCCACACAGATCTCGGTGCAGCCTTCGATGGCTCCACAAGGCTGTGGAACAGGCTAGCACCACAACTACATTTGGCTGACTCTTGTTAAGGTTCAGAATATAGGGAAGTAAATACAGGCGGAATGCAAGTAACCACACTGGTCCAAAAGGTAAAGACGATGATTTTAATGAAAAGACACGCGTGGGAGAATGAGCTGACTCTGTAAGCAGAGAGCCCCACAATCTCATCCTCCTAACATCAAACTACAGTTTTATATGCATCAGAGTATATTTTGTGACGCCCCCTCATTGCGTCAGTACATCAGCTTCGAAACCACAAATGTTCTATTTGACAACTTGAGACACAATTAAAAGAACATCACGTCTTCGCCTCCATGCAGATGTTTTCCCCCACACCGCTGTCGCTTATCGCTGGAACCAGCAGATCGGTTTCCTGAAACAGCTTGGTCGCGTCCGCCGGCACTCTTACAGGTATAGCAGAATTAAATCTGAACTCTTTACCACAAAATGGGCCTACTACTATGTGTATGTATGTATGTGGTTATGTCATCATCGCAGCTGCACTTTGTCTCACCTCTCACCTTCTCCCCAGACAAAGGCCAGCACATACACAACTGAAACTGATGTGTAATATATTGAATAAATGTCTTACTTAAATGGTACTACTTAAAACTTAATCAAAGAATGTAAACAAATAAAAGATCATAAAAATAACCTGATATACATGTCTTGTAAGCGTGTGTTGTGATCCTTCCACAGCTCCAGTCAAACTCACAGTAGATTGGCTGGTCATAACGCCAACCAAAAGTTTTTGACCCTCACTTGACCAAGGAGCGACAGCTCTTTCATAAGCACAAAATGCAATTATGTATAAATGATTATAATCATTTTCATAACAGAAGTTCCAACAGTTTCAAAAGTTGCCAATATGTTCGCTCCTCCTAATATAGTCTGAAAGCAACCCCAAGCAAAACAATTTAAACTTTCCCCTATAAATGATCCCTCTAACTAAGTGTGTGTGTGTGTGTGTGTGGTTACGTGTGTGTCTATGTGCTAACCACAATCGCACCCCATTTCACCTCGCCGACTAGCTCCTCAGAATAACTTTCACTCAGACTCTGGTTTTGGTTTCACTTCCTGCAAAGCATGTAACTTCAAAAACATGTAACTTCCTGTCTTATTTTGGCACAGAGTTACTCTTTCACACTGCAGTCTACATATAAACATTTAAGATTATAAATCCAACTCAACAGTTTAAAGTGGTTATAACTGCACCTGTAATAAAAACTTAATTGGGTGCCAATGTGTTTAAACATCTAAATGCAATATCACTCTTAATAAATGCGTCAATGCAGATGCTTGTTATATGATTATGATGCAATAGCAATAGCAAAATAATAAAAATAGAATTAATAAAATGAAATAATAAAAATGGCAGAAAAATAACACCTCAATTCCTCACACTCTGTGGATTCTTTTAAAAGAAGCCGTTAAAAACTTTTCTGTTTAAACAAGATTTGAGAATAATTATTTATGTAGCACCCTCAAGGACTGAGGTAGGCACGATGTAGAGGGTTGGGGTTAGGGTTTATTTATGGTCTTGACAACCTGTGAGAACTGCTCACAGACGAAAACAACAAAACAAAAACATCACATCAAAATGCACTCTTGTACTTGGTGTCAATCAATCAAAAGTCATTAATCACAGAAAATAAAACATTAAAGTACACAAACCTCGTGAGCTGACATCCAGGAGGGGCTAAATAGTCCTTTATAGCCTTATTATCTCATTCTCCATCTTCTTTCTCACTTATTTCTTCTCTTTCTCTAACTTTACTTTCTCCATGTGTGGAGCTAACCATGAGCTGCAGCATGCAGACACCATGTGCACTAGCAAAGAGTGCCAGGTGGAGACCCAAACTGTAAATAACTGTACCCTCCATAGTTCACCACCAGAGGGTGCAAAAGAGCATAATCTGGACATACAGCTCAACAAAACATCAAATGCAAAAGACTGTTACAATGTATTTATTTATTTATTGTATTTTTAAACTACCTGTTAACTTTAGTGTATTTTATTTAATCTTTTGTATTGGTTATTTTTGCCTTTTGTGTACAGCGCCTTGTGACCGCTTGTCTGTGACAAGCACTTAATAAATCAACTTTATAAATATGTGTATTTAGTAAATAATGTGTCTGCATAAAGTAAAAAATAAATACACTTTTCCTTGTTTAACAAAAGCTTGTGTCAGACTCAGAGATACTATCCTGGCACAAACACAAACATTTAGCAGATTAATAGTTTTTACATAGCAGGAAATGTCACTTTGTTAGTTCCAGTTTTTCTGCTGCTTCACACAAAAAAGTGAAAGTGTTCCAAGTTAAACTTTGGTCTTTATTAAGTTTAAGAATTGTTGTTTCTATGGATCAGTAAATGAGCCCGTCTGCCAGTCTGTGATTAAACAATAAGATCCTTTCACTCCTGTGTGTGGATTTAAAATGATGATGGTGACACCCTGATGCTTCCATTACTACCACCATCAGACCAAACCAGGTTATGCTGAGAAATATTGATGTTTTCAGTCATTCTGTGTTTCTGGTTTGTTGTCTTTATGTTTAGAAATAAAGAAAAAACATTTAGCTGTTTAGCAGTTAGCCACGAATGCTAGAGATCTTCAGAGACACCGACAGATATCTTTAGCTAGTTGGCAGGTGGATAAACAAATACCTTTGGAAACACAACTACTCAAAAGAAAAAGAGCTGCTTTTACAGAGGAAGCAAAGAAGGAGAGGACGGGACAAACCAAAAGAACTCGTCTTCATCTTCTCTGTAAGTGACCAGCTGTCAGCTTCAAAGTAATGAACAACAAGTGACTCCTTTCCAGTGTGTAAACAGCATTAGCAGTTAGCTATTAGCTGCTCGATACAGGTGGACGTCTTCAGGTAGCTGGTACTCTGGCACATTTTTAGTCAAGCCTCTAGTGAAGGTAGTTATTTCTTCAGTGTCCATCGCTCTGTGTGCTGAGCTGATGCTAAATGAGCAAAACAAAACATCACTTGTATCTTTGTGATTGAAGCTGTTGTAATACCATTTACAATCACTACAGGACCAAAATATTATCTAATGTAGATTTACAAACAAAGATAAGATAAGATATGATAACCTTTATTAGTCCCACATGTGGGAAATTTGTTTTGTCACAGCAGGAAGTGGACAGTGCAAAAGTTATGAAGCAAAAATTAGAATAAAATAAAATAAGAATAAATACAGTACACAACTGTACAGAATAGAATAAAATAAAATACTATATACAGTAGAATAAAATAGAATAAAATATACAATAAGATAAAAATAGAATACAAATGCTATATACAAATGAGTAAAAATACAACGATGCCAGGAAGATTATTGCACTTAGTGTTATTGCACATGTGTGGATGTGTGTGTTTGATCAGTTAAAGTCTTTGTTATGGAGTCTGACAGCAGTGGGGAGGAAAGACCTGCGAAATCTCTCCGTCCCACAGCGTGGGTGCCGCAGCCACTGAAGGAGCTGCTCAGTGCTGTCAGAGTCTTATGCATGGGGTGGGAGATGTTGTCCAACAGGGATGACAGCTTAGCTGCCAAAGAAAAGAAAAATAATCAGCAGCGCTGCTCATATTTCAGCACTAGTGTGGTGTATATATGTCACTTTGTTCTCTCACTCTCGGGTCCTCTGCTTTATTTCACCCTGAAATCTTGTACAGTTTGAATTTCTGTTGAAATTTTGAGCTAAAATATATTTGATTAGCATTTAATCAGGCAGCTTTGAAGAGGAAAATACTGAAGACGTAAAACCACAATATGTGAGATGGTCGGTTATTTAGAAGTACAAAGAACGTTCAACATGATCTGAAGTTTAGTTCTATATTTATATATTTTAAACACATTTGTGAAGTTTAAATTTTGGTAACTTTAAAAAACTGTTCATTAAAATACCTCCATTTTTAATATTTTCTGTCGTAATGAGATCGTTTCAACTCAGCAGCTGCAAAATGTACATAATAACATGACTTTGTTAGATGCGCCTTGTACAAACAAATAAATGTGTCAGTGTGAACTATTTATGCATCTTTTTTTTTTTACTAGCAGAGACACTAACAGGGCAGCGTGGTGCTGCTTCTGGGTGGAGTTTGCACGTCCTCCTGTGCTTGGGTGGGTTTGATGCAAGGGTGGGGAACTCCAGGCCTCGAGGCCCGGTGTCCTGAAGGTTTTAGATGTGTCCTTGATCCAACACAGCTGATTTAAATGGCTAGATGACCTCCTCAACATGTCTGAAGTTCTCCAGAGGCCTGGTAATCAACTAATCATTTGATTCAGGTGTGTAGACCCAGGGTGAGATCTGAAACCTGCAGGACACCGGCCCTCGAGGGTTGGAATTGCCCACCCCTGGGCTACAGACATGCTTGCTAGGCTAAATGATCATTCAGCTGTCTTGATCTGCTTCTCTGTTCCTCTTTGTCTTCTTTCAGTATTTGTTCCCCTGTATGAGTTTATTCATCTTTCTGTTCAGTATTTGTCTTTCCTTTACTTCCTGTTTTAGTTAAAGTTTAGTTTTCTGTTCTCTAATCCAGATTCAATCCCTGTTTTTCCCTCCTGTTTGATTGGCAGCCCCACCCTAACTGTTTCCACCTGTGTTAATTAATTTCAGATGCTGCTTGTTCCTGTGTATATAAATTCCTCTGTTCCTCTTTCAGACATCTGTTATTCTCCTTCTGTGATCTCTATCCCTCTCTTGATCTTTATAATTGCTTTATTTGGATATAAACATAATCTTATTCTGGAATATCCTGCTACACACTGGAATATTCTCCCATGTTGCTTGTCTGTGGTTTAATATGTTATGGTGTGATGATATCTGTGCATTCTTTTTCTCCTGAATTACCATTTTGTGTTACACATTTCACTGTTTTTCCTTTTGCTGCCTGACCTGTCCCCACTGTGATGTTTGTGTGTTGTATGTACGGTCGGCAAGGTCTGTCATCTCGATTGTGGGCAACTGTAACTGACAAATAAAGGTTATCTCATCATCTCATCTCATCTTCCTGTCTCCTCAATCTGAGCCCTCACCTCTACTTCAAAACTACTTGTGACAGAAACGTCTCAGGCTGGAAGAGAAACAGAAGAAGAGCTGAAAGGTTTGATTGACTAAAAAATAAAATGAAAGTATTTAATTAGTATTAGAAATTATTAATATGTTTAGGCCTTTTTGAGAATTTAAAGATGAGTTTCATAGTTCCAGGTTTTTAAATATATTTGAGTATTTGCTGCATTTCCTTTCAACATGAACATTTTCTGTCATGGTTGAACGGTTCCCGCCAGCCGACCTACCTGTTTATTTCCATGTGTGGTTTTCCTGCATTTTCTCCCTCTCCGTCTCCCGGGGTTTTGTTTACAGAAGTCGTCTCCAGACGCCGGGTGGCCTGTGACCCGGAAGTACCTCCGCGCGGGAGCTACCGCGGTGATGCGGCGCACAGTCGTTTCTAATTATCCGCCATCTTGTGAGGGCTATTTAACCACGGAGCTGGGTGACAGTCGGCGTGGGAATATTCTCCAAGCCTGGTAGTAGCACTGAGAGTCGTGTTATGTGAGGACTGTGAAGAAGTGAACTAACCTTAGCTATACTTATTTCCTTAGGATAACGGACGGAGAGGAAATCATTGGGGAAAGAAGTCACGAGCACAGATTCACCTTGAAGGAAGACACGGACGCACTATCACGCACAGCTTGGGACACGGGGAGAAACACACGAAGGACGACTTGCACACTGAACTGTTGTTTGAACCCTTTCTCACTGTAAATAAATGCACTGCCTATTCATTCCACAAGCTCCACTTTTGGGTCCCTCATTCTACTAACCGTGACTACAACTGTCACCACAGGGGGCAGCATACAGCTTTAGTGTAGGTGTCCATCCCTAAAAGAAGAAACAGGAACATTCATGAAGTAACAACCTGCTTCTGTCTGGATTCACAGAGGGAGGAACTTTAACGTAGCAGCATTCAGAGAGCAGTAAGGCTGTAAACTCCACAATGTGGAGACAGAAATTGATCTGTTGTAACCTCTGTGTAAAGCTCAGCACTGTTCTCATGTTCAAGTAATTTGGATTTTTCCTTAAAGATTTTTTTGTTTGTTTTTTACAGACCTTCAAACACACAAGAAAAATAGGCTGAAGTGTGGACTTACCACAGAAGTATTATTAAAATGGTCATTGATGCTTTTTCCTCATTTTAAGCCCACTGCACACACATTAGTGTCTCACTTCATGTGCCTACTTCTGCTCTTTAGGATGCATCCGTCCTCAGGCTTTGGAAATACCATCTTAATATGACAAATACTAAGTCTTTATGCTTTAAGAGCTGAGCTTCATTTACTTTTTATTATTTATCAGCTTGTTTTATGAAGTCTTACAGTCAGGTCCATGTGTGTTTTTATAGCTTTGCCTCTGTACATCATGACAGTAGATTTGAAATCAAACAGATAAGATGTGATTGAAGTGCAGACTTCCATCTTTAATTCAAGGAGTTTAACAAAATTATTACATTAACTGTTCAGGAATTACAGACATTTTCATCCATAGTCACCAATTAGAGGTCTGTCAGTCTGTGATTTCACAACAACAGACCTTTGCATTTATTTTTCACTTTGATTACGCTGTCAGCAAAACATAAAGGTCATAATACCATGATAGTTATTTTACCTTCACACAGTTGTACCTTCAGACTGATGCAGCTCAGTTTCTCTGTTAAAATCCTTGGTAAGGTTTAAATCTGATACAGTGCAGTTACATGTTACAGATGTTAGACTGAGAGGTCACCAGCAAACTCTCAGTAGATGTCCCTCTCACAGATCCAGTGTTTCGATCCAGTGTTGGTGTGCATCCATGTTCCTTGTAGATCCATAAATACTTTGAAATGATCCACAGGATTTAATTTTGCACCTGGATTCCAGCCTCTGTTGAACAAGTACAATGTTGTTACAGGTAAAATCGTGAAAACACAACAGAATATTTTGCAGAGAGCTCTTAGCTGTGCTTACAAACACACATCAACATATTCTCCTACTGAACTATTAAACTTCCATTTGTCTTCCCAGTATTCCCAGAATTACCAGTTGTGCAGTTTTCACACATGAACTGCAGCTCTGAACCTTTCTACACAAAATGATGCAGGACACATGAGAAGCATATACTGTAAATAAAAGATGGACGTTGCCACTGTGACATCACCCGTTAGTTTACTCAGGCTGAACTCAGCTGTTACTCTCTGAGCGAGGGATCTGACCTTTAAATCCAGGAACATCACATACTCATCAGTCACCTTGGTAACCACACAGTCCCCTCACACTAAAGCGTACCTGCTTCATCGCCTTCTTTCAACATTAACAGGAGAATAAATTATTAAATGAATATCACTGTATCCAGTAAATCTGAGACCATGGACTCATAGAAAAGTGTTTATGAGGACATGGATCAGTGCAGCTGAAGGACATTTTCCCACAGACTTCAACACAAGCTGACCTGTTTATGCAACCACAGGAGACGCCCCCTGCTGGCTGTTAGAAATAATGCAGATTTAAGGGATTTCTACGTTATCTTGGTGAGAACATAAATGTTCAGTGTAGTCAGATCAGACCTGAAATGATCTTTAATCAACAGTAACTGTCTGGTGTGAGCGAGTGGGTGTCATGTATCCTGCCTCCTGCACACTCTCTACAGACAGCAGCAGCTCCTCCATCAAAAAGTCTCCAGCTGGGAGAAACTCTCTCCTGTTCTGTGCTACATGGAAAAAAGGACGATTTATTCAGCGTCCCGTCCTGATTCTGCGACATTGTTCAGAGTTCATATGTGAAAACACACGAGGAAGGCACATAGCTTTTATCCAGGAGATATATCACAATGTTATAAACTCTAAATTAAATTTCTCACGTATATGTTAGTGGTGATCCGTCCACCCATTTCCACTCCCATGTTGACCAGTCATTTGTCTTTGGCTTTGTCTCCAGACCGATCCAGAATTCTCCACGTTTATTCAGCTCTCTGAAAAATTCCTGATAATTTGTCAGAAACAGGAATGGATTAGTTTTTCGTTTCATTCCAGTTTCTATAGGAGTAGATTCATGTTTCAGGTTGTTTTCATTTTGTTAATTTTTACTAACCCAAAAAACAACAAGCATGAAGATCTTACTCATAATTATTAATTTGGAGATTATTAGATAATTTTAAACAGATAACACTGAACACAATAATGGACAGCAAAGAGAGACACATGGCAGAAAAACATATCACATGTTAAATCATTCACGGACGATTGAGCTCTGACAGCAACATCACATATATGATACATGTTAGATTCACAGACGTTGAGAAGTGAATGTCAAAGTGTGACCTGACACATCTAAACACACAAATTAGGGATTTGACTTTTTAAATCATTCTCATTAAAATATTATCAAATGATGAATAATGTGTTACGTTAACAGTTATGACACACTTACATGTTTGCTGCTGGTCTTTATCACCAGCAGATCTGCTCCTCTCCTCTCACAGTCTTTCCTGCTCTCTGTCCAGTTTTTCCTCTCAGTAGAAATGTAGTAACAGCTGCACTCAAATCGTTTCCATTCTTTAAGAAATAACTCATCATCAACATGAGGTCCTGTTTCAAATCATCTAATCACAGTTTAATAAGAGTCAGTTTGAGATGTTTCTCACCTGTGGTGTTCCCTGTTTGGTTTTCCTTTCCAAACTGGCAGTTTATCCTTTCCAGATCCGATGTCAGCTTCTCATTCTCAGACGTCAGCTTCTGATTCTGAGATATCAGCGTCTCATACTCAGACGTCAGCTTTTTATTTTCAGACATCAGCTTTTCATTGTCAGACATCAGCTTCTCTGTATCTTATGAGAACCATAAAAAGAGACAGTTCAGTGGTGTAGAAACAGTGATGAGGTCATCAGGGTTTTGAATGACTCATGTTATGGTTTTAAAAATGAAAGTGAAGGCCTCACAGAGTCTGCACACGACTATGAGCACTGCTAACAGCAGAGCCAGAATTAGTCCAAGAACTCTGAAACGGTTTCTTTGGGCTGCTGGGAGATGATTCTCAGTGTGCGGCTCTGCAAAGAAAAACAGAAGTCACAGTTGGACAGTTGAAGTCACATGACTGAAGCGTTTCTTCCTTTATTTCATCTCAGCAGATAAGAGAGAGTCCCGCCTACTGCAGGAAACAACCACAAAACAGTTCACACGCATCAAGGCAGCGATGCTGATAGCTGTTAGCTAACTGCTCTGAGTTCATGACAAACTGAGCTTGTAACAATGTGCTGATGGGGAATATGATACTGCTCTAACATAAACAGCCTTTATGACTATATCAGGCTGTGTTTGAAAGGTTTTCAAGATTGTATTTGTTACAACTTTATTCAGTCAGCTGAATACAGCCGAACCTCAACAGAACAAGGACGACACTGACAGAAGGTTAAAGTCTCTAAGTTTATGGAGAAGATGGAAACAGTCTCTGCTGATTCCTGATCCCACAGTATCTGATACTTACCTCCACCCTGTGTTGAAACATGGACCTGATGGTCTGTGCAGGAGTCCACATTCTCATGGAGGAGGACCCATCCCTCCAGTCTCTCTCCTCTGTCCTCTCCTTTGCTGTATTTCACATTCATGCTCAGCTCTGGATCCTCATCAGTGATGGAAGACATTTTCAGATGCTCAGTTTTCAGCAGTATCAGTTTCCTGTACAGCAGAGCTGTCACTCAGTCGCTGTGTTTCTCTGTTAACTGCAGCTTTTCTATGTGAAGCTGATTCTGATTCTGCAGTAAATCATAAGTAAATGTTGGTCCTCTGTGTTCTGATGCTGCTGTCGCTTCAGTTTCTCTGTCTCTCTGTGAGCTGCTTTGAACAGGAAGTACAGACGTCATGACAGGAAAAGCTAAACCACATTTTGTTCAAGGTTAAAATTAAAACTGCAAACACAAAGTCCAGATAAACAGAATCAACTTTGCTGAAAGTTTATTCAACTAAAATAAATGTATTTCAAATAGAATTTTTAAATTGTATTTTATTTATTTATTCATTCATGATTTGAGTTTATGAACTCTACTTTTTCACAGATATTTCTTTGGTGTCTTTTTGGACAGAGACCATTGAAACAGTAAAGAAAGTGGGGGGAGAGAGAGGGGAGCCTGGGCTGAACACAAACCTGAGACTCTGCAGTACTTTTTACTGCTGCTAGTTTTTCTGTCCTGACAGATGTGATGATCTGATCTGTGACTAAATAAGAACACAGAAGTGTTTATATTATAGTCGAGTCACATTTAAAGGACAAAATGATAAAAGTGCATCTGAACCGTCTCTAAAAATATTTTTCTTATCTGATATGAAACTCACAAATACGTTGTGCAACATTTAATGTGCCACACATCCTCGTGCCCTCATTTTATCATCAGATGTTACAGCTGAGATAAAATGGAGAGAGTGAGAGAGAGAGAGAGAGAGAGAGAGAGAGAGTGATATTGACAGCGAGTTTTGAGATGTGAGAGATTTGTCATGTTTAGCGTGTTTGCAGTGTGTAGTTAGTGTGTTGTGTAGTCGTTATTTTGTTTTGTGCTTCAGTGAGGGCAGCAGTGAGTGTCACAGGTGCCAAAAAGCCACCAAAGGCAGACCAAGGTGTGTTTTGGCTCTTTAAGAGTCGCCCCATATATTATGTGGTGTTATATAGGTTCATACAATCTTCATTTGTTTCTCAGGTGTTTTAACACTGTCCATTTTATTTTGACATCCTACCGGAAGTGGCACCTCTCACTGCTTCCTGTCTAATGGGAGAAGGACATTTATCGACTCCTGTGGCTGCCTCAACTTACACTCTGTAAGTGATGGTTATCTACCTGCCTAGTTAAGTGCGAGGGCAGAGTACAGTGTAAACACTGTCTCCAGGTGGGAAACAGGAGTGACACACCTCCTGTTGTCAGTAGGAGGTGCAGGCCCTGCTCTTTGTGATCACCCACAAAGTCCAGGGCTGTGACAGCCGTGTTTTTGATTTGTTTAGTTCTTCAGGTCCTCCATACGTCCCCTCTCAGTGACTTCCTGCTTTGCTTCAGCTGTTGTTGCTGTGAGCTGTAAAGTTGCTCCAGATGACTGCTCTCAATCAGACCAGGAGTGACATGTTTAGCCGCATGTTCTCCTTAAATTGCTGGCTGTCTGACTGGTGTCCAAAAAAAGATGTGGGCTTCATAGATAATTGGCAAACCTTCTGGAGGAAACCTGGTCTTGTTAGGAGAGACGGCATCCATCCCACTTTGGATGGAGCAGCTCTCATTTCTAGAAATATGGCCCAATTTATTAAACCCCCCAAAATATGACTATCCAGAGTTGGGACCAGGAAGCAGAGTTGCAGTCTTACACGCCTCTCTGCAGCTTCTCTCCTCCTGCTACCCCCCCAAAAACCCATCTCCATTGAGACTGTGTCAGCTCCCAAACAGACAAAAAACAAACTAAAAACCAGCAACAAACAACTTCAACATACAAAATCACAAAGAAAAAACAATACAGTATCCACATCTGAACCAAAGAGTAAAACAGTGAAATGTGGATTATTAAATATTAGGTCTCTCTCCTCCAAGTCTCTGTTAGTACATGACTTAATAATTGATCAACAAATCGATTTACTCTGCCTTACAGAAACCTGGTTGCAGCAGGATGATTATGTTAGTTTAAATGAATCAACACCCCCGAGTCATTCTAACTACCAGAAACCTCGAAGCACAGGCCGAGGGGGCGGTGTGGCAGCAATTTTTCACACCAGTCTATTAATCAACCAAAGACCAATGTAACACGCCCCAAGCAAGAGGGCGGCCGACAGATTATGTCTGATTCTGAAAAAAACAGATAAATCATGAGATGGACGACAGGTAGTGTGTTTCCTCTCTTGCTTCTGCCAGATCTTTATTTAAACACATTCATGTGTTCACAACAGGTTGCAAAAACTTCTTAACATCTCTGTCTCACATTCCGAAAGCCCAAAATCAGAATAAACTAAAATAGTATAAACAAAAATCTAAACAGTCATCTCTGTTGTTTGTTACTAAGAGCTATAAATTACACTTTTTTTCCACACATAGTTTGATAAAGCAAACATTCCAGTACTGTACCATATACCGATGGTATATCTGTATAGTGGAAATCTCCACATCAACATTGCAGAGCGATCAGAATTATTATAGGTTATAGGGCTTTGGAGCGTGATGTCACGGGAGGTGGGCCACGCCCCCTTCCGCCATGACAGTAGGCTAGACACAGGATACAGCTGCAGCTATGGTTCGTACGTGTTGTGTTGTCAGTTGCAACATTTGATCACACGATCGTGAAGGCAAGAAGCTGGATAATGGGCTCTCTTTTCATCGTTTTTCAACCTGGAGGCAATGTGAAGGATCCCATGTATCCGATATTACTAAACAAAGACGTCAGGCTTGCATTGCAGCGGTGAGACGAGCGGATCGAGTTCTGTGCAATCCCCAGCTTTTTGTTGGTTTGGTCTCCGCATCTTCTTTCCGGTGAGTTCTAAATTAATTCATATCACTATTAAAATGCTTTTAGTGTTTTTTAAATGTGCTGAGGTCATAGATAATGAGATAAAACATGCTAATGTGTGATGCTGCAGAACCACGTCATGTCATCATGTCGACTGAGTAGCTTATGATTTAGCATTATTGCAGGCAAACCAGCATATGAAATGGATGTAACAAATCCAGACTGGGCACCAACACTGCTCATGGGCCTCTAAAAACATACTAAATTGCTCTCATTGTACACTAATCCGCACATAACTTCCAGATGAATCACACACCTGTCATTGGAATATTGGTGTACATTTACCTTATGTGTATGCACTAATTTTATCTTACAGGCTTTTATTATGCAGCTGCAGAGTCTGAAGGTGTGCCGCGTGCAGAAGTGATTGATGAAGATCTGACAGAAGACCAACAACAAAATCACCATGTCATAGAGGCAGTGGACAGCAGTTGTGTTGGACAAGTGGAGGTTGAGGTACCAGCTGTAAATGTGGACAGTGGCGATCGGACAGACAGCATCATGGAAGCTAAAGGGCAGACGAAGCATTGTGTGTGCAATGAACAGGGCAGAGCAGAAATAAACACAACACTGCTTGATAAGATTGTTAAGGTTTGCTGTGTTTTGGTGAATATGTGCCCCAGTGTGGTTGTCAAACCAGCGCCAAATGAAACTTGCTCTTGTTGAGTATTCATAAAGCTGTTGTGTTGCATGTGTAGTTCATTGTAAATAATTGTACTTTGTGTGAAGTAGTTTCAATAAAACAGAAAAGAATAGTATATTTGCTTGTTTTTTATTCTTGATCTGTTCACAAGTACATAAAAATGAAATGCAAACTATTTACATGGCAACACACAGCTGGCCTCAATCTTGAACCACAAAATGAAACATTACAGGCTATTTAGAGCAGCACGTTGTTTGGAGAAGTATTTCCCAACAAGTTCAGGAAGACACACTTTAAGAAAGAAATCTTGTGCTTGCTTTAAACGTGGTTCCAGAAATCCACATCAGGGAAGATGCGTATCACAGCAAGGTCTCTCTGTGTCCACACAACGAGGTCACAGTGGTTGGCGCCAGTAACAAAGATTTGTGTTTGTACCTGACAGTAGTGTATCCAGTAATGGTGACAAATCCTCCAGCGTTGCAATAGGAATCTGCCTTTTTTGCGATCGCCTCCTTTTGCCTTTGGTGTGTTTATGTTTTCATCAAGACCACGTTTTTGGGCAGCTGCTGAGGAGAAGTCAATGTTATGTGCAACCTCGGGCTGTATCCTGGTCATATTTCCGGGCAATACCCAATATGCAGGCTCGTCTGTTACAGTTCTGGTGCCTCTGATACGCACTGTAGCCTCGACTTTAAACAAAAGAGCAGCAACATGGGTGCAGGTCTCTGCAACTCCGGCCATGCATGTGCAGTGAGCAGCTTCGACCCTCCCATTGGTGCTCACAATGACCCATGGCTGTAATGCAGTTTCATTCAGTCGTTGTTAGTGCAGTACCTGAAACACACAAAAACCACTTTTAATAAAAGGTCTGTAATGAACCAAGGCTAATATAGATGGGTTGGCTGTACGTGCAAATCAGAAACTGTAACAAGGAAGTTGTTTAGAAAGTTATCAAGTTCAAACCGACTTACCTTTGTCTTAACGACAACGTACTCGCAGCGTGGAGGCATAAAGATGGACAAATCTTGCACCCAGCCGTTCGTGAATTGGATGTGGGCCTCCAGGGATTTATAATTCTTAAACTGGTTTGCTGTGTATGCGCTGACTCCACAGACAAGGTATGCGAAGATATCGGGATAGGACAAAGGCGGTAGGTCGTCTGGGTTTCCACTCCGCTTCCTTATTTCATACGGGTCCACATTACCGATGCACGGAATCTTTTCAAAGTACCGTCTCTTGGCATCTGGGCACAATCGGTCACGATACAGCCCTTTGTCTTTTGCGCTGATTTTGAGCATGGTTCTGGCAGTCCCGATTCCAACACTCCAACACTGTGCGCTTGTTTTGCTTTCTAGCCTACTGACATGGCGCCGCGATCCCACAATGCACTGCGGCGCCATTTTCGGGGTCTACGAATCAAAAGAGACACAGTGTTGGAACGACATTGACGACAAGAATCATGCTTAAAAGCAGCTCCAAAGAAAACGGACGGAATAGAGACCGATTGCGTCCAGAGGCGAAGCGGCGGTACCTGCAGAAAATAGCGTGCATTGGAAATGTGGACCCGTATGAAATACTGCCGTGGAGTAGAAACCCTGAAGACCAACCGCTATAGCCGGACATATTTTCGTACTTTGTCTGTGGAGTCAGCACGTACAAGTTGTCATCCAAACAAAGGTAAGTCAGCTCGAGTACTGCGTGTGAAATGCGTTTGATTTCCCCCCGAACATTCAGATTAGTGCAGCATAAATTCATTCATGAGGGGAAATTACAGTGAGAACATGTGGAGGCTGTTAGGTGGATAACACAGTGAGTTCAGTGCATTGATGTGACATTGTCCTGAAGGATTTAGTTATTCTTTATGGTTAAAGAAATTGCAATGATTTATTCATATTTATTATAAATAATTCTAATTATACATCTTGCTTCCATATTTGTATCTTGTGTCACTAAAAATACATTTTATTTTAGTTTTATACATTGATTAATGACCTGCCGAATCTCCTTATCATATTAAGTGATTCATAATTGTCACTTTATGCTTTCTCCATCTCTAAAGTGATGACATCCTTGCATTACATACTTTAGGTTCATTTTCTGCAGGCAGGTTTCTGACAGAGAACATGCAGATTTACCCTATAAAATGCAGCGTTCTATAGATGGACACATAAAGAAATGAAAAATTACATGTATGTGCTAACTTTCTAAACACTTTGTTACATTTATGATAAAGTAGATAAAACACATTTATGTCGGCCTTGGCTCATAGTTCTTGTCTTTAAATTAACTTTGTGTGTGTTTCAGGTGCTGCACTCTCAAAGAATGAACCAGCATTGCAGCCATGGGTCACTGTGAGCATCACAGGGAAGGTTGAAGCCACCCACTGCACCTGTATGGCCGGAGTCGTGGAGACCTGCAGCCATGTTGCTGCTCTTCTGTTTAATCTAGAAGCAACAGTGCAGATCTGTGGCACAAGGCCTGTTACAGATGAACCTGCATACTGGGTTTTGCTGGGTTATGTGACCAAGATACAGCCAGAGGTTGGCCATAAGATGGACTTCTCCTCTTCAGCTGCCCAAAAAAAGGCTCTTGATCAAAACATAAACAGACCATCCGTATTGAAAGGTAAAAGGAGCCGTCCTCAAAAAAGAAAAATCCCACCTGCTACTGTGGAGGAGTTGTCACTGCTATAATGCCATAATGTTTTATCTAGGGGTCTAAATTTATGCCTGAAGTGCACTGCCATGTAAATAATCTGCATTTACTGAATATGTACTGAGTCCCACTGTTCAAAAATTGAATAAAGAAACAAACTAATTTTTGCCTCTTTTTTATTATTAAAACCACTTTATAGAACATCACATCAGTTACAGTGTAGAATCCATGTAAGTAAACTAGTAAGTAAACTTTATTTATTAAGCGCTTTTCGCAGATAGACAATCACAAAGCGCTGTACATAAATATTAAAATAAACAATAAAATCGATAGACAATGTACACAATATAAAAGATCAAATGTAAATAATGTAAAAAATATAAAATATGAAGAGATCAACAAAAGGCTTGTTTAAACAGAAAAGTTTTTAACTGTTTTTTAAAACAATCCACAGAGTCAAGCAAACGTAACTGTAGTGGTAAACTGTTCCACAGCCTTGGTGCAACAGACAGACATGTCATTTATAGTTTATAAAAGACAAAATGTTTACATAAAATCATTACTAACATTATTTACTGTATTTTTACAAAAATAAATACCACTATTTATACAGCAAAAGACTTAAGAATATTTAACAGGAGCAAGTTTCATTTTCCCTGGTTTTACTATAACACTGTTCAACAAACGCAGCAAACCTTCACCGTCTTATCCAGAAGGGTCACCTCTTCACCCTCACATGGAAGAAGTAATCTGATTGGCATGGTGGTAAGTTTGAAGCAGGCCCGTTATGTAGCGCTGGAACCCAGTCACGATGTTTCATCCATTTCATAGGCTGGTTTGCTGCAATAATGCCAAATAATTAGCAACTCTATAAATAGAAGGTAGTTCTGCAAAATCACTCAGGATGTTTGTTCTAATTTGCTATGACCTCAAAGCGCATCTAAAATAAAACTAATAGGCTATAAAGAGTGATATGAACATATTTAGAACTTACCGGAATGAAAATGTCTGGAGCACCAACAGATATTTGGAGATGGAAGAGAGCTGGATATCAGCTCGTCTCACAGCTGCTATCCAGGCTAGACGCCTTCGTTTGGTAACATCGATACACGAGCTGCCTCATGTTGCTTCCAGGTTGGGAAAGAATGAAAAGACAAACCCTTTTCAAGCTTATTCTCTTGCCGGTCGTGCGATCACACATTGCAGCCGACCACACAGCAAATACGAACCACGGCTGTTGTGTGTGCCTTCGCTCCCTTTTCACTTGCTAGACCCCGAAAATGGCGGATCGGGCCAAAATCCTTTCCACGCCCACCCCTGTGACATCACGCTCCAAAGCCCTATTACACTAACTTTAGACAATAACAGTGACAACACATCAAACTGTCTCTGCGAACACATTAACTCAAATATACAGGAGCCGTGGTGTACTTTTGTTACAAGAGGGTGCCTTAAATTTAGGAAACAACAAAGCCGACGGCTACTCCAGCATGCGGCGAGCTAAGCTAGCTCCTACTCTCGACCTTAACACATTTCAATGAGCAAAACAAGCGAATACAGATCTCAGCATAACAAACTGCTGGTCGGGTTTTACCCTTATTTGGCATGTAAATTATGTGGACCACATGTGTGGCCTTATTACTTACTAACCTGAAAAAAACAGATAAATCATGAGATGGACGACAGGTAGTGTGTTTCCTCTCTCGCTTCTGCCAGATCTGAAGACGAGCAGTAGCGTCACACTAAACCATCTCACTAGGGCGGAAGTGCCCCCTTGTGGTGTAACTTGGGATCACACCACATTTTGAATCTCTAACAAAAATCACAAGATTAAGGCCCTTCCTTAACAAAACTACACCTAAAAGCTTATACAATATACAAAAATTAAATCACATAATGTGACCACACATTACAGTGTGTCACACCAAGACAGACTTAATTCATTTGAAAGCCTGATGCTTAGCCTCGTCCACCCCAGCTGTAAAACTCAGAAACCAGTCTTACTTGTTATCATCTATCGTCCACCTGGGCCTTACACAGAGTTTCTCTCTGATTTCTCAGACTTTTTATCTGATTTAGTGCTCAGCTCAGATAAAATAATTATTGTGGGTGATTTTAACATCCATGTAGATGCTAAAAATGACAGCCTCAACATGGCATTTAATCTGTTATTAGACTCAATTGGCTTCTCTCAAAATGTAAAAGAACCCACCCACCACTTTAATCACACTCTAGATCTTGTTTTAACATATGGCATATGTAACGCAATCTGTACTTACGCCAATGCTTTAATGCTTGGAAATCAGGACTGTTGACCTTGGGCAGTTCACTAGGTGTCGGTGTCATCAATTTCACCCCAATGTCTAGGCCCAGAATCACAGCTTCTCAAGAAATAGGTTACAAGAATTCAAATGTGTCCCAAATATCTGTATCCCATCAGAGGCTAGTTTCGTAAAGGAGATTGGTAGTAGCTGCTCCACCACAGGAACAGTAAGGCTTCCAGCACACAATGGACACCACACTCACTTAACATAAACACATTTATTAAACACAATTTTAAATAATAAGGCCTTTTTTCGTAGTGTCTTTCCACTCAGTGTCCCAAGGAAAAAAAATAAAATAAACACAAATATGTATCCTTCAAGGTCCTTTGGCCAAAAGAAAACCACCTGAGCTCAGGGAAAAGTAAAGTGCACTGTTGGGGCCCTTTAAATTGTTCCTACCGCTCTGTTGGAACGGTGTAGCATCCAATAATAGCATCCAGCAAGCAGAAGCATCCACCGCAGCAACGACCATCTACCCGCCAAGGCGATTCAGCGGAGTCATCAGATGAGGGCTTCCACAAGGCAGTTCATCCAGTAGGATCCAGGGTATCGAAAGGGCAAACAAACCAGCCTACACACAAGTGTGCAGAAGAATTAACCAAATGTTCATAAGTCTCAGTACCACTGACTCAGTGTCCATGTCACTAATGGCTTATTTAACAGTCTTACCATCATAATAATACAGGTTTGTCAAAATAAAAGTATAACAACATAAATGCTGTTAACAATGCTTATTAATGCTGTTCTCTTAGGCATAACATAATAACTCTGTAACTGACCTCGTATCGGCCGCCATTTTAGGACATTAGCCAGGCTCGCTTAACAGTTAGCTTGCTAACAGTCAACTAATAACACACATTATACAATATTTAGCCTCTTTCTTAACAAACATGACAGTGGTAGATTCGATACCTCGCTGCAGCATGATAAGGCACAACATCTAATGCGAACATGAGCTGCAAGCTAACTCACCAGAGGGGTTCATGTAATGGCGGATGGCTGTCGAATTCAGCTCAGCTTCACGCTCGTACCGCTACAAGACTCTTTTTCAAACAACATATTAAAACATTAGCTTCACATATAAAGGTTTTTAAAACTATTTACAACTCAAATGTCTACTGTACCCGAATTTCCAGCTCGCAGAGGGCACGAGAGCAGCATGCGCCTCATCGGACGAACGGAGGAAAAAACTCTGTAGCTGGACTAGGGAGTGGCTACACGCACGGCACAGTGGTGCGTTCAGTGACTACCAAATAATCAGAAATCCCCATACTCAAACAATGACCTGGGTTACACTCTCCCCCTCTAAAGTGCATGAGTCTCTGCATGCACACTTAACAGGTGTGTGAAGGAAAGTGCTCTGAGAGAATACAATTGCGAAACTCTGACAAAAAGGAACTGAGAGCTAAAATTAAAGGCTCACCTAACTCATCATAAGTTAGTTTACGAGGTTGGCGTCTCTCTCTCCCAGAACGCCGCAGCTCTACTGTCTCTGGCTCTGAACTCTGCTCAGCAGTGTTGGCGCTCTCTTGATTCATTTCAACAGGTTCTGTCTGTTCAGGAATGTCAATAACAACCCAACCTGGACCTTCATCAGATGGAATGGGAGATGTGGTCACCTCATTGCTCTCTGAGTTTAACGAAGGTTCAGGTCCAGAAACATGACCGGGTGTCTCTTGTGCATGTGACTCGTCTTGTGGCTCTGAACTGGGCAAGCTAGAATGCACATCTCCAGTGGACAACTGAGGTGTGATAACCTGCCTTTCAGTCTGGATAAAAGGACCTCTGGTTATTATTTCTGGAACCACAAAAGCTGGATACACTTCGTCCTCATCACTGTATACCTCATCTTCCTGACCATCAGGGTTATCAGAAGACTGTACTTCTCTTCCGGCTTTGTTTCTCAGCTTCTTCCCTTTAGAGGGCTCATGAGATCTGCTCCCTGCTATTTCTTCCACAGGTAAGAACCCACACGGTAGAAGGAGATCCCTGTGTAAGGTGCGTTTTGGCCCGTCTCCCAACTCGGGTTCCACAACATAGACAGGGCCATCATTGATGCGTTTAACCACAACATGTACTTTCTGTTCCCACCTGTCTGAGATTTTGTGTTTACCTCTGATACTCATGTTCCTAACCAAAACTCTGTCTCCTGCACAGAGCTCGGCCACTCTAATCCTCTTGTCAAACCTAGCTTTATTCCTTTCTCCGATCTTCTGGGAGTTTTTTGCAGCAAGGGTGTAGCTCTCCTCCAGACGTTGACGAAGGTTGTTCACATACTCCGAATGAGACTTATGGTTGGCATTTTCAGGTTGGATACCTAAGACCAGATCAATGGGTATTCGGGGTTGTCTGCCAAACATCAGTTCATATGGAGAGAAACCAGTCGTATCGTTCCTCGTGCAGTTATACGCATGAACTAAGGGTTTAACAAAGTCCCTCCAGTGAGATTTGTCTTCCTCTTCCAAAGTACCCAACATATCAAGAAGCGTCCGGTTAAACCTTTCCACCGGGTTTCCGCGGGGATGATAAGGTGTAGTGCGGATTTTGTCTGCTCCTACCAACGCACATAGCTCTTTGATTGTGTGAGATTCAAAGTCTCTACCCTGATCACTGAGTAGACGACTGGGAAACCCATAATGGACTATGAAGTTCTCCCATAGAGCTTTTGCAATGGTCCTCGACTTCTGATCTTTAGTTGGCACTGCCACAGCAAACTTTGTAAAATGGTCAGTGACAACTAATATGTTTCGGGTATCTCTGTTGTCTGGCTCAAGCGACAAATAGTCCATACAAACAAGTTCAAGCGGGTAAGTTGTTATAATATTTTCAAGAGGCGCTGCCCTCTGAGGCACTGCTTTCCTCCTGACACAGCGTGGACACTGTCTGCACTTCTCTTCTACAGACTTTGTCATCATTGGCCAATAGAATCTGGCACGGGCAAGATGTAGTGCTCGTTCAAAACCAAGATGACCAATTTCATCATGTACTCCACGCAATGCTTTCTCTCTGAACTGTTCAGGTAGGACTAACTGCCATACAATGTTGTCTCTATTTGTCCATTTCCTGTACAATACTCCATCTCTCAGTTCAAGCCTTCTCCATTCCTTGAGAAGGAGCCTAACATCAGGAGCTTCAAAGTTTGTTTCTCTGAAACTGGGCTTTTGAGCTCTTTCAACGAAGGTGATGACACGTGAGACAACTGGGTCATCCCTCTGAGCTTTATACCAGTCAGAGCTTGTCATAGATGGTAATGTGTCTTCTCCAAATACATCCGCAACTGTTGAGGGATCAACAGCAAGAGACTCTACAGCCAAAGGTGGTTCTAGATTTGAACAGTGCTCGATCTTTGCCACCACAAGATGGCGCTGACATAAGGCAGATACCACCTCGTGACTCATCTCTAGAAGACGGTTTTTCATGTCATCAACTCTCTCCCTTTCTTTGATGAAATCCTCATCTTCAAAAGGAGGAGCTTGTGGTCGTCGAGACAGCCCGTCTGCATCGCGATTGGCATGACCAGCCCTGTACTTAACGGTGAACTGATAAGTAGACAGCGCAGCTAACCAACGATGACCAGCAGCATCTAACTTCGCAGATGTCAGCACATACGTGAGAGGATTGTTATCCGTCACAATAGTGAAGTTAGCGCCATAAAGGTAGCTGTTAAACTTCTCACAAACTGCCCACTTCAAAGCTAGAAATTCAAGCTTGTGAGTGGGATAGTTTCTCTCACTTTGGAAAGTCCCCTGCTTGCATAAGCCACAGCTCTCAGCTTCCCATCCTGCTGTTTGGTAGAGCGCTGCACCCAAGCCTTCACGACTGGCATCAGTGTGCAGGACATATGGTAGCTGCGGATTGGCAAAAGCAAGGACAGGTGCCGATGTCAGTCTCTCAATCAAAGTCTTAAACGCATTTTCGCATTCAGGTGTCCACTCCTCTCCAAAAGGTAAGTTAATGTTCGATGGTTGTTTGAAACGTTCTCCGAGATACACTTTGCCCCTCTTTTGGGTGAGTAGTAACCGCCGTGAGACTATTTAAAGGCTTTGCAATCTTCGAGTATCCATCAATGAATCTCCGGTAATAACCGGCAAAGCCCAGAAAACATTTTAGCTCTCTCTTGTTTGTAGGACGAGGCCATGTTTTCAAAGCTGAGATCTTATCCGGATCTGTGTGAACTCCTTGGGCATCAACCACATGGCCAAGGTATTTCACCGAGGGCCTAAAGAAATGACATTTTCTGGGGACAGTCTCAACCCAAAGTCCTCAACCGGTTCAGCACCCTCATGAGTCTCACCTCATGTTCCTCCAGGGTGTCTGAAAACACAATCAGATCATCCAAAAACACAAGTACTTCACTCAAGTTCAAATCCCCAACACACTTCTCCATCAGTCGTTGAAACGTACTTGGAGCATTTGTAATGCCCTGCGGCATGCGATTAAACTCGTAAAACCCCAGAGGACAGACAAAAGCAGTTTTAGCTTTATCTCCCTCGGCCATCTCAACCTGATAATAGCCTGATTTGAGGTCCATGACCGAGAACCACTTGGCGCCACTAAGGGCCGTGAAGGTCTCCTCAATGTTTGGGAGGGCATAAGCATCCCTAATGGTCCGTGCGTTCAACTTCCGGTAATCAACGCACAACCTGATTGAACCATCCTTTTTACGCACAACTACTATTGGGGATGCGTAGGGGCTCTCCGACTCCCTAATGACACCTGCATCAAGCAGTTCTTTGAGGTGTTGCTTGACAGCTTCTCTGTCACTTGGGTGGATGGGCCTCGACCGTTCCTTAAACGGCGTGTCATCGTTCAGCCGAATGTGATGCTTTACCACAGTGGTATGACCGTAAGACAGGTCATCAACCGCAAACACTTCTGAAACGGACTTGAGCTTGGCGGTAATGCGCTCTCTCCATTCTTCAGAGATGGGTGACTCATCAAGATTAAACTTTAGCTTCTCTCTATCAAACTTGTCATGAGAAGAAGCATTTGAAACAGGCGCCAGGGGTGAAATGTGCTGGGCTACACATACCTGGGCAACTGTACTTCCTGGTTGCAATACAATACTGTGCCCACTCAAGTTCTGCAAGACGACTGGAACCTTACTCTTAGCTTTGTAAGGGATGTCTATCAAAGCAGTCTCAAGAAATAAACCACCGGGTAACTTGTGGTGTTCACTTGGTTCAAGGACAAAGCTTACGTTGGGAGTGTTCTTTCTCAGCCTAACATCACCAATTACACAGCACTTCCGGTTGGCAGGGATGGTGACCGGTACTTTCCCGTGCAACATTACTGGACATGTGTGGCAATCATCCATTTGTTTAGCCAAGTGCTGGAGAACCAGTGCTACATCTCTGGAACACAGTCTGTGAAGGAAATCTGGACCGTCACGTTCAGATAACTTATCATGGAGTCTCAACAGTGCATTAGTACCAATCAAAACTGGTATTCTGCTGTTAAAATGGCACTCAGGCACAACGAGAGCCAAAACAACCAACTCTTCCTCTTTGCCTGTAATGTTTTGTGGAAAAGTGACGCGGGTCTCGACATAACCAAGGTAGGGGACGTGCTGTCCACCTGCGCCCTCAATCTCAAGCAACGCTTGAATGGGCTGAATGGGGAGATGTGCCAGTTTATCCTTGTGAAATGATTCGGAGATTGTAGTGACTTGTGAACCACTATCCATGATAGAGTCGCATTGCACACCCTCAACCAAAACAGAAGCTGAACAACGAGGACCTATCAGACCGGGTGGCAAGCGGGATTGGGAACCAAAATCTTGAACCATTGTCTGGGTCTTTATTTTGCTCTGAACACTAATGCTTTGGTCAATTGGGCCGGGACTAATGCTGGTCTCAGCTCCTGGGCGTCCCACAGCAGGAGCCGCTACAAGTTTAAAGCAAAAGGCTCAGTAACCTGTTGGGCTTGGAACCTTCCTTGCTTTTCCTTTAACTCAGCATTCTTCTGACGGACTAGTGTCTGGTTGGGTTCATTTGGGCATCGAGCGGCAATATGGTTATCTTCACCACATCTAAAGCAGAACCACGCTTTTGGCATAGAGGGAACCTTAACAGGTCTCCTGGCACTGCTATTTCTTGCCGTTAGGACGTCTTTGCCATCACTATTCTCTTTAGGACATTTTTGGTTCTGGGTGAGCTCTCTGAGTTGCTTAGACAACTCATCTATTTTACTTTCAAGTTTAACAGTTTCTTCTTGTCTCTGTTTTAACGCTGCACTAAGCTCACTGTCAAAAGGAGGATTCTTGGACTTTTGACTCAGTTTCTCTACCTGCTTTGAAAGCTCATCCACTCTCCTTTCAAGCTTAGATGCTTCGCTCTGTTTAGCAGTCTGTGTTGGAACGGGCTCATCATCATAGGAGGGTACATCAAAAATGGAGTGGGCATGTACAGCTGCCTTTGTAGCACCAAGATGTTTCTTCATCCTGTCCAGCTTTGCAGATCTACGACCTTCCTCGGTCCTCAACATAAGGAGTAGTTCTGGGAATGTTGGTGGACTGTTCTTTTTGTTCTCTAGCTGGAGAGCTATAATGAGACTCTGGTCCCAGCAGCCTCTAATAAACTGTCTGAGTAGGTGCTCGCTTAAAGTTTCGACAGAGACTCCCCCTCTAGAAATAGCTCGAGTGAGGAGGCTATGGAGTCTGTTCAAATATGCTGAGGGCTTTTCTCCGCTATTTTGATTGGAACTGAGAAAGGTAGCGAATAACTCCTCTCCGTCCTCTACAACACTGAAAGCGGAATCGAGCTGCCGAATATAAGCCGTGGGTGGTGAACTCACACCAAGCAGCTTAACAACATCTGCCGCTGGACTAAGCAAACTTTCAAGTATTTTCCTAACCTTTTGCACATCACTAAGAGAGGAATCACTGACAAGAAGGTCCACTTGTGTGCGCCATGTTTCGTAATCTACCTCACCATTGGGTCTAGGAGCACGACCAGAAAAGGTGCGCAGTCTGGTTTGTGTAGACCATGATACTGTTGAGTCATTCCTGATAACGTGCTCAACAACAACCTTTTGAATCTGAGGTGGGTTAAGGAGACTGTGGTCCATATTAACAGGGTTCACCACAGCACTAGCAGGTGCATTGTGGGCCTGTGTGTAGTGAGCAGGTTCATCATAATCACTAGCTACAGTGTCATGGAGGGATGTGTCACCATCCTGAGCTGTGCGTGGCTGTGTGTCAGGAATCTCAGAGTTATGTCGAGCTTCTTTGACCTCACTCTGAATAACACTCAAGAAGCCTGCTTTACCACTATCTCCAACAGCCTTCAGTTCTTCTAAGTATCTACGAGCTAACTCCTTGCCTACCTCTTCCTGAGCAACATCTCGAATGGTTTTGACAGACCAACCGATAGCAGGATCCTTGGGGCTCGGCAAGTCACCTAAGATCTGGGGGTTGATCTTGGAAATGGCTTGATCGGACAAATATTCTACCAGGACTCTACCCACTGACTGGTTTGGTTCATCTGGAATTCGAACTATCCGAGAAACTTTACCATTAACTGAAAAAACACTAGCAATGTCATCATCTGTGTAAATCCCTTCAATGCCAGTCACAAAAAGTGAGCACTGGCCATCTACATCAAAACGTCTGCAAAGATCCATGTCCAACTAAATAGGGTCAAGGTAAAAGGAAAAGGTAGGTGTTGTGAGCTGGAAAGTCAAGGTGCTACTATTCACCAATCTCCTGGCTGGCTCGCCACTTGTAACGCAATCTGTACTTACGCCAATGCTTTAATGCTTGGAAATCAGGACTGTTGACCTTGGGCAGTTCACTAGGTGTCGGTGTCATCAATTTCACCCCAATGTCTAGGCCCAGAATCACAGCTTCTCAAGAAATAGGTTACAAGAATTCAAATGTGTCCCAAATATCTGTATCCCATCAGAGGCTAGTTTCGTAAAGGAGATTGGTAGTAGCTGCTCCACCACAGGAACAGTAAGGCTTCCAGCACACAATGGACACCACACTCACTTAACATAAACACATTTATTAAACACAATTTTAAATAATAAGGCCTTTTTTCGTAGTGTCTTTCCACTCAGTGTCCCAAGGAAAAAAAATAAAATAAACACAAATATGTATCCTTCAAGGTCCTTTGGCCAAAAGAAAACCACCTGAGCTCAGGGAAAAGTAAAGTGCACTGTTGGGGCCCTTTAAATTGTTCCTACCGCTCTGTTGGAACGGTGTAGCATCCAATAATAGCATCCAGCAAGCAGAAGCATCCACCCGCAGCAACGACCATCTACCGGCCAAGACGATTCAGCGGAGTCATCAGATGAGGGCTTCCACAAGGCAGTTCATCCAGTAGGATCCAGGGTATCGAAAGGGCAAACAAACCAGCCTACACACAAGTGTGCAGAAGAATTAACCAAATGTTCATAAGTCTCAGTACCACTGACTCAGTGTCCATGTCACTAATGGCTTATTTAACAGTCTTACCATCATAATAATACAGGTTTGTCAAAATAAAAGTATAACAACATAAATGCTGTTAACAATGCTTATTAATGCTGTTCTCTTAGGCATAACATAATAACTCTGTAACTGACCTCGTATCGGCCGCCATTTTAGGACATTAGCCAGGCTCGCTTAACAGTTAGCTTGCTAACAGTCAACTAATAACACACATTATACAATATTTAGCCTCTTTCTTAACAAACATGACAGTGGTAGATTCGATACCTCGCTGCAGCATGATAAGGCACAACATCTAATGCGAACATGAGCTGCAAGCTAACTCACCAGAGGGGTTCATGTAATGGCGGATGGCTGTCGAATTCAGCTCAGCTTCACGCTCGTACCGCTACAAGACTCTTTTTCAAACAACATATTAAAACATTAGCTTCACATATAAAGGTTTTTAAAACTATTTACAACAACTCAAATGTCTACTGTACCCGAATTTCCAGCTCGCAGAGGGCACGAGAGCAGCATGCGCCTCATCGGACGAACGGAGGAAAAAACTCTGTAGCTGGACTAGGGAGTGGCTACACGCACGGCACAGTGGTGCGTTCAGTGACTACCAAATAATCAGAAATCCCCATACTCAAACAATGACCTGGGTTACACATAGAAACTGAACATTTAACAGTGTTTCCTGAAAACCCTCTGCTGTCTGATCATTTCCTGATAACATTTACATTTACAATAATTGATTACACAGCAGTGGAGAGTAGACTTTATCACAGTAGATGTCTTTCTGAAAGTGCTGTAACTAAGTTTAAGAATATAATCCACCCACTGTTATCATCTTCAATGCCCTGTACCAACATAGAGCAGAGCAGCTATCTGAACACTACTCCAACAGAGGTCGATCATCTTGTTAATAATTTTACCTCCTCACTACGTACGACTCTGGATACTGTAGCTCCTGTGAAAACTAAGGCCTCAAATCCAAAGTCCCTGACTCCGTGGTATAATTCTCAAACACGTAGCCTAAAGCAGATAACTCGTAAGCTGGAGAGGAAATGGCGTGTCACAAATTTAGAGGATCATCATTTAGCCTGGAGAAATAGTTTGCTACTTTATAAGAAAGCCCTCCGCAAAGCCAGAACATCTTACTATTCGTCACTGATTGAAGAAAATAAGAACAACCCCAGGTTTCTCTTCAGCACTGTAGCCAGGCTGACAAACAGTCAGAGCTCTACTGAGCCAACAATCCCTTTAACGTTAACTAGTAATGACTTCATGAACTTCTTAAAGAACCCTTCCCCTGGTAACCAGAGTCGTCTATGAGATTGCCAGATGGTGAAGCATAATTCATGATTTCTCCTCTGCTCTCGAGTCCAGCTTGTTTTATACCACTGCACCAGACGTGTTGCTTTATGCTTAGTAAAGTTTGGATGCAGCTGCTCAGCCAAGGAAAACCATGCCATGAAGCTCTCTCTGTTCTTAAACTAATCTGAAGGCCTCAAATCTGAAGGTCTGTAGTGATTGACTCTGTGCACGATGTGACTCAGCATCTAGTGACCCAGCTGTGGGTCCCAGTCACTTCCACTTTGTTTTTATACCACTAACAACTAAATGTGCAAAATACAGTAACAAGAACATTTCACGACTTGACTTGTTCAACAAGTGACATCGACTGAGCTCCTGAGAGCGACCTTTGACCCAGTCAAGACTTGATTCAAAATGGCGCCGGTGTGTGTGGCTTGCTGTCTGTCACTGACAGTGGTGTGTTTGTTTGTGCTGATTTTATTGACTGTTGTGATAAATGTCAACTCTCTCTTGGTGTAAGATCGCCAAATTCTACTGAATTTCTGTCTTTCTGCCAAAGATCGGGCAAAGTTGAACCAAGCTGGAGATAAAACTTTGTCCCTGCTACTATCGGAGATCCCAGCTCACCTGAGCCGTGTCCCAGCTCCACCTCACCGGCACAAGTGCTGTTTCCGGGGGTGCCGGAGTGGCCCCCCGGTGAAGCTGAAAGTTTCTTTAAAATGCTCTTTTACGCCCTTATCCAAAGAACACAGAGCGGTCCCTCGCTTCTCTATCTCTCAGTGTTCACTGGAACCCGTCGGTATCTGGCTGGTACCTGTCATCGGCCTGGATGGGATGTTCCAGCCCTGAAAACCCTGCTCGCCTCATCCCCGCTGCCGTGGGGTGAATCTGCGGAACCTGCAGCCTCTGTGTCAGGCTTCTAGTACGGCTAATGACGCGGCTCCGTCGTTAGCCATACATCCCAAGGACTGGATTCTCTGTGTGTGTGTGATAAGTGGCTGAGCACCGGTGAGTACAGCATCTTCTCTGAACTTCTACCTGACGATTGCTGCTATTTTAATTCCCTGCTTATGTTGAGCAGGAGGGATAGATATAGGAATAGGTTTGTCAGCCTCCAAAATACAAGAAGGACTTTGTGAATGAGTTTGTTGACTTCTTGGCTGAATACATGCCAAAATAAGATTGTGTTCTTATTGTTGGGGATTTTAATATTCATGTGTGCTGTCCTGATATGCCAATGGCAAAGGGCTTTTTAAACCTTATTGATTCTTTTAATCTGGTGCAATGTGTGACCGGTCCCACACATGAACATGGACTAACAGCAGTCTGGCAAGGAAGGAGCGGCTATAAGGTCCAGCAGGCATGTGGTGTGAAGGTTAGCCGGATAACTCAAGGCTAGTCAGTTAAATCGAACAACAGACCTTTATTTGACGTTAACAACGTAAGACCATACAAGCCAGGTATCCACGGCTCTACTCCATCCATACATACAGGTGCGGGGGTACATTAGGTTACATAAAACTGGAGCCAGCTGTGATCTTCAAAGTGCTACGTGACGAGTGAATCCTTTCCAGTGTGTCCTCAGCTTTAGCTGCTGGTGATTAGCCACTAACGTTAAAGGTTTATCTTGTCTTTAGTTAATTTACTTTAGTGTAGATGTCATCAGTTAGCTGGGCCCCAGCACATTTCTAACCAGCCTGTAGGTAGTGAACATATTTCAGCAGTAGTGTAACATTTATAAGAAAACTCTGCAGAGTGACTGTTTCTAACTGTAACATGAAGATAGAACAGGAAGTAAACCGAATCAGGTCAACAACATCAAATAATTTCACTTGAAATGTTAAAAATCACAAATCTAACATGATAAAATAAAGTTGCTCACAGCGTGTTGAGATTCCAGCCAGAGTCAGCAGGTACAGCACTCCCAGGGTCACTTCAAACGCTCTGAAACAGCTGCTGTCCACAGCTGGAAGCTTTCTCTGGGTGTGTTCATCTACAGAGAAAATACACAAAGAGTCCATTCATGGAGCACTAATGAGGGACTCTGGAGCTCCTTCTTCTTCCTCCCTTTTATTATCTGTAGTTTGTATTTTTATTTCTTTCCTACTTACCAGCTTCTTGTAATCCACCAGCAGGGTTCTGCTCTCCATCGTCTAACATCTCCACCTCGATTTGCTCTCTTCCTCTTCCATCCTCATGGGTCCCTCTGCTGTATTTCACCCTGGAGTCATGGACACCTTGAGTTTGTGTCGACATCTTAAGCTAAGAAGATATTTGACCGTCCGTCACTGTCTGCCTGTTTCTTTGAGTCAGGCAGCTTTGAACTGGAAATATCCAGGAAGTCAAACCAGAAGAGAGCCAGAGTTTTCCTGTCACGTCATGATGTGTGAAACGCTGAGTTATTTATGAGCACTAACAGCATCCAACAAGATCTGAAGTTCAGTTCACTTCAAATGCAAAACTTTCACTGATGCAGTTTTAATTGATGACAAATGTGAACGAGTCAGAAACAGCAGAACAAACCACAAACACAACAAAGACTTCAAAAAGTCATTAAAACACCTCCAGAACATTCTGAACATTTCCTGTCTGAATATCTCAGAGACACTGAGGCTGAACTCAGCAGCAGCAACATGCACATAAATGCCTTTGTTAGATGCTGCTTTCATCAGTTTCTACATGTTGTAAGTCCACAGAATGAGAAGAGAGAAGAAGAGTTTGTGACACAGGAAATATGACGTCAGTGTGAACTGCTGAGGAGTTTTTATTTTGACCTGCAGAGAAGCTAACGGGGCGTCACGGTGCTGCAGAGGTTCGCTCTGTCACTGTCACCGTCTCCAGTTGGAAACAGACAAACAAACAGAATTCAACAAGACCTGAAGTTCAGATTCATCAGTTTAATTACTGAGATTTCATTGATGCAGTTGTGATTAATTACAAATGTGAATGAGTCAGAAACAGCAGAATAAAGCACAAACACAGACAGCTTAAATACTTTTCTACATTTAATTTGGAAAACTTTTCCATTACATGCATTAATACATAGATACTTGTACAGCAATACAAGCAAAGCCACAAATGTGGTGTATTTGAAATGTTTGTCATAAAGCACAGACACTGAGCTTTAACTCAGCAGCAGCAACATAAAAACAGCTTTCTCAGAAGCTGCTGTCATCACACAATATCTATTGTTAGTAATGAGCAAAGAGGAATGTTTCTGATGCAGGAAATATGGCGTCAGTGTGAACTCTTCAGTTATTTCGAGTTTACCAGCAGAGAAACTAACAGCATGCAACAAGATCTGAAGTCAGTTTGATGAATTGAAACGCTGAAATGTCTTTGATGCAGTTAGAATTCAATGAAATGCTGAAAATCATCTGAACTGAAACACAACCAGGGTCTGTGGTCATTAGTTAAAGGTCAGCTTTGTACCAATCACATGTGGACACATACAGGCTGCAGGTAAAGGGTCCAAAGCAGGAAGTGTGTCACATGGAAACTGGCTCTGAAACTGTCTGATTCATGAAAGACGACTAAGGCCCACATTACAAAAAGACCCGAGTCATGTTCAGAGTCATCAGACTGTAACCGTGTCCACTGTGAGGGTTGTTGTTTCTGCACTTTTTCTTTCTGTCATGCTGACATGAACTTTGACCTTCAGTGTGTTAACGCTGTGCAGGCAGCTCGCTGCAAACTAAGCAGGAAGGTAAAGTTGTGTTTGGATGTAAGTGAAGAAGAAGAAGGAAAGTTGTTTTAAACGGATTCATCTTCACTTATTCACACGTTGTAAGTTTGACAAACTGAATTTGTGCTGGTTTCAGTCTCTTGGTAAGAAGCAGCTACTTTCAGCTGTTTGAGAGAAACTCAAGAAGACATTTACTGAAGTTTTAGGACCAACAGACTGATGAAGAAACCACACTGTTAAAAAAAACATCTTAAAAAAACGGTAATATTCCTGCAGCTGGGGCGCCAAAATACGACCGTAAAATAACAGAAAATAACTTTCTCATAAAAATACAGTTATTTTCAGTAATGAAAATAGAGTTTGTTGCGCTAATGTTACATGGGATTCTGCCTTTTCCAAGTGCTTTTAGACATTAAATTAGGAACATTTTAACGTGATCAAACAATGAAATTACCGATAAACAAGGTCAATGAATGTGGCAATATGAATCATAATACGTAAATGTACAGAAATATACAGTTAGTTTAAATAATAATGGATTGCATGCTCTGGGACAGACTGACAGAGGAGAGGCTGCCATATCGCACCATCGGCCCCTCTGGCCATCACCAGTAGGTGAAGTGTCTTGACCAAGGACACAACGACCGAGAGTGTCCGAGTCGGGGCTCAAACCGCCAACCTTCTGATCACAAGGCGAACTGCCAACTCTTGAGCCACGATCGCCCTAGATAGCAATGGTAATAATACTTATGTGATGTAACACAAGCTTATTGGAATCATGTTATATACTTTTCCATAGCATTACATTTGAATTCAACAGTTCAATCTTTCAAATAACGGACAGATATTTGTGAAATCATGATACATTTGTGAATGTATTTTAACAATCTAAATATGCATATGTACAGACAGATACATTTAATAAACATGAAAATTATGTTTTATTACATTACAGTGATTTAATGTTAATTGACATTTGAAATGTGAAGTCAGTCTATTTATGTAACTTTAATGATATTCTAGAAGAACAGAACAAAACTGTAAAATGCACAGTAGAATACTTTTATATTAGGATTTTTTCCTACAGTGCAGCCATACCCGCGACCTTCTGGTTGTTAGTTCACATTCATTGGCCGATGCTTAGCGTCATGTTATTATGTGTCCCAACATCCAATGGCATGTCACATTGTTTTCATGGCCACACCCTCACCCCAGGTGCAGAGGCCTATTTCTGTTCAGGAATGTTGTGAATACTTTGAGATTTATATTAATTGCAATTCCTACCTCTACATTTACTTTTTAAAATATATAATTAGCACAGCGTGGCCGTGCAATGTTTTATATGTTTTTTTTAGTTTTTATTCCTATTAATTATATTTTCACTTGTTACCTCTGAATTATTGAATCAGACCTAGATGACATGAAATTTTCAGCAAAATTATAATTCTAATACTCCTTTAATTATTGATTATTCTCATTAATTTTCGATCATTTTATATATTTTTCCATAGTATTACATTTGAATTTAACAGATCATTCTCTCAAATAACAGACAAATATTTGTGAAATTATGATACATTTCTGAATGTATTTTTACAATCTAAATATGCATATGTACAAGACAATATATTTACAAAACAAGTACATTGTGTTTTACTATATTTACAGTGATGTTATGTTATTTTACCTTTGACATGTAAAATCACAGTCTACTTATGTAAATTTAATGATATTCTAGAAAAACAGTCCAAAACTGTAAAATATACAGTAAGATACTTTGACATTACTATTTTTTGGAACAGTGCAAGTAAACCAAAGTAAAGACAAGCTGCACTTTGACTTTTATTAGAACAATTTGCTGGAACTACAGAGTAATGAAGTACTTCAAGTTTTGGTGTGGATGACTTCCAACCTTACTGTACAGCACAGAGCACAGAGGGACAATATATGTAATCAATATATGATGCAGAAGGAACAAGTAACAACTGTGAGCTGAGTCTGAGGCTCATGCAGGACATTTCATAGTGAGGTGTCTTTGGTTGGATTATTCAAACATTTACATCCAAGCACCAAACTCATTTCTCACAGATGAAGGTCCCGTACACATACTTATGATTATTGTATTGAAGTGACTGTCTCCATCTCCCATAGTCATCACAGCAGACTCCATAGTAACCATAACTGGGATTCCCATATCCTGTTCCCCAGAACCTGTCAGAGAGATCAAATCTGATATGAAACTGGACTAAACTCATAACTATTGTCACATTCATATAAATATGAGTCTCTTTTGGAATATTTCCAATATTTGCTGTGTTTCTTTCCCAGGTTTCTCGCCCACTTTCCCTCCTTTAGACTTTTCTCTGAGAATCATCATGCACACTAAAACAGCTTTCAAGCTTTGATGAATATGAAATCTTCCTGCTGTAAAATGGAGAATAAAAGAAGTCAGAGCTGACTTTCTGCTGTTTGAAACGGTTTTGTCAGCTGTTTACAGACATCACTTTGAAATGTGTGTCTATCAGGTCATATTTACTGAAGCTTCTTCCTTCATATGTTCTGAAGTTTTACAAACACCAAAGAAGAAGAGACAGGAATTCTCTGAAACAGTTTTTCTTCTGTGAGAAAAGAAACATTACAGCACAAAAAACATGAAGACAAATTGAACACAGTGAAATGTGTCGGTCGCTGCTTTGAACATTTTTCAATCCTGATTTCTTCAAACTGACTTGTTGTAACTGAACGTCATCACAGACTGCAGATGAAGAGAGTTCAAGCACAGCTGTTCATTCAAAGAAGGATTTCTGCTTTTCTTTACATTCAGTTTGTGGGGCTGTTGGAAAATAGCTCAGCTCATGTATTGCTGATCTATCTTCCAAAACATCAACGTTTCACTTCGAAATAATAACTCTGGAATAGAAACAAACTAATGTCTCACGTTTCTGTCAGCGCTGATCCGTCCACCCATTCCCATTCATATCCTCCTGATGTCTGTTTGGCTCTCAGACCAATCCAGAAGAATCCTCCGAATTCATTGACAAATTCCTGTTTCAGAAGAGACACAAATATTGTCTCCAGTCATAATTCAGCACTTCTGTTGTCGTAACATCATCTTGTGAATCTGTCTGAAGGAAGAATAACTGTGATGAAACTTTTCTTCCATTGTGCAGAAATCAGAAAGAGCCAAAGAATCAATGAATATCAGCTCCTCCTGTAGCTCAGTCAGTGTTGCAGTGGAATCAGTGTTAACAAATCATTTGATTCAGTTGGATTGAATCAGAAAAATAATCTGGATTATGAGGATTACTCTCATTTTATAACATTTCTGTTATTTCAATGTTTTGTGTTGACTTGGTTTCTAAGGATTATCTTAACTGGTTCCAGTTTAATCCTGGTTCTTTAGCTCCTTTGAATTTCTCTCCTCCATAATTCAATGTGAACATCCAGTTTGCTGTATTGTAATCTATCCACCTCCCAAATCCTGCAATCATTTCCTGAATGAATTCTCTAATCTTCTCTCATCTGTTCTTGTTCATATTGATAAAGTCATTTTAGTCGATGACTCTAATTTACTTATTGATGATCCCTCTAACAACACTGCCACACAACTGATGAGCACTGCAGCATCATTTCATTGAGTGCATCATGTTAGCGGCCCCACACATAACGCTGAGCTTCCACATGTCTGACCTACTATCCAATCACAGATGTATCATCTTTGACAGTCTTACAGTCAGTGTTGTCTTCCCAGAGACAAACTGCTGTCACTCCCATGTCTTCTAATGACTGTGGACATTTTTAGATTTCTTCACTGGCAACATCAACAGTATCAGGTCAGAGTTCAAGTCTGTACCTCTTCAACCGCCCCGAGTCTCTCATCCAGTTCTGTTGTTGGAGTTCAAACTCCTTCCTGCTGCCATCTCCCCCTGACTTCTCTCTATTAGAAATCCGTCCCTTTCATTTCAGCTGACTTTCAAACAGCCAGAGTCTTTCTGAGTGGAATCAACCCTCCTTACATCCCACTGTTTTAAATCCAGTTGCTCGTCAGCTCCTTCAGATCTTTGATCAGTTCCAACCTGCTTACAGACAAACCACAGCACTGAAACAGCTTTCATGAACATTACTAACCAGATTCTTCTGCTGGGATAAAGATGAACACTCCATCTGAGTCCTGCTTGACTTCTCTGCAGCCTTCATGCTGTTGATGGTGCTCCTCTTATTAACACACTACAAACTGGCATCACTGGTGCTGCTCTCACATGGTTTTCTTCATATTATCAAACAGATGCGTCACAGTTCATATTAAACAATGTGTGTCCTCATCTGAGTCCCACATGCCTCAATCCTTGGACCAATTCTGTTCTCTTTATAAATGCTGCCCCAGTGACATCTGCTTAATGGTTTTAATGGGATCTCCTAGCACTGCTATGCAGATGACACCCACACTAATACTTTTCTGTCGAGCCTCTCTGGCCTCAGTGAATGCTTCTCTGTCATCATTTCATGGATTTAAACTTCCTTCATCTCAAACTGAAGTTCTGCTGTTTGGCTCAGTTTCTCTGAGGAGGTCAGTCAGTACATCGTCCCCCTCACCAGTAACATCAAATCACCTGTTAAAGACTTTGGGATCATTTTGAACCAGCAGCTGAATTTGAGCCTCACATGTCAAAGGTCACCCAGTCTTGTTTCCTTTACCTCAGAAATATTGCAAAAATCAAATCTTTACTGTGATTCAATCATCTGGAACTCTGAGTTCATACTTTCATTTTCTCCTGCCTGATTATTGGAATTCACTTTTCACCTGCATTTCTCAGTCCTCCATAGTTGGTCTGCAGTTAGTGCAGAACTCAGCAGCAAGGCTGCAAACAAACCCTGGCCTGCAGTCTCATATCTCACCTATTCTTGCTTCTCTTCACTGGCTGACAGTCAAATTCAGAATCCTCTTTAAATCCTGTTATTAACATATAAAGCTGTGCATGAACAGGCCCCTGCTTATATAGCAGAGCTTCTTGGACCTTCTCACTGCAGCCGGCCTCTCTGATCATCTAATCAGCGTCTCCCAACTGTCCCTCGCTCTGATTTTAAACCAGAGGCCATCGTGCTTTTGAGCTTGTTGCAGCCAAACTGTGGAACAGCCTTCCTCAGACTATCAGCCCAGCTGACTGTTAACGGCTGAAACTCATTTTACAGGTTAGCTTTCTTTTCCTTTATTTTCCTCCAGAGTTTCTAACTATTGTGTTTCTGATGGAATGAATGTCTGCTGCTTTGTTTATGTGTCTGTATGTTTGCACATGTATACTTATCATCAATGTGTGGCTTTATTCAACGTATGAAGAACTTTGTAACTCACTGTCAGTTCCATCAAAGATCACACAGACATGAACAAACACACCCACCTGTTCCTCTTTGCTGTTTATGATCACCAGATCAGCTCCTTTATCCTGACAGTCTCTCCTGCTGTCAGACCAAGTTTTACTCTCAGTGGATTTAAAGTAACAGCTGCTTCCAAATCTCGTCCATCGATCAGGACACTTCTCTTAAAGTCAAACACATGTTTTAAAGACAGACTTTGTGTCATGTTGTATCACATTAATAAGATCTCTGATTTCAGTCTGTAGTCAAAAATCTTTGGTTCCTGTCATTTTCCTGTAAATCCTTCATTTAAACTCAGGTTTTCTCTTATTCATAATTAACTGAAACTTACATTTATACAGAAAAACTGTTACACAGCATCAAACATTTAGGATTCAAAATAAAGACACAATCAGGTTATCACTGTGTAACACTGATGTTTTCTATTAGTTATTCAAACTTTATTACCTTCTATCTTCTCCTTCAGCTTCTTCACTTCTTCCTGTAGCTGACTGTGGTTTTTACTCAGTTTATCATAACTGCTCTGTAACTGAGTCAGGCTGGTTTTTGTGTCTTTGGAGAAAAACAGATTAAAATTAAGTTAAAATGTTCTACAAATATATCTGTGATATAAGAACTTGGTGTTTACCTGCTTACCTTGAAGTTCATCCTGGAGCTCAGTGTGATTCTTTTTGGTGTCGTTGTAAACGTGGTTCAGTTTGTTGTATTTAGTCTGAACTTCTTCGTGTTTGATTTTAAGTTTGTTGTTTTCACTCTTGTTCAAAGCATCTGAAATATTTCAGTGAAACCAAAATAAAATAAAATGAGTGAAACATTGAACAGAAATAATCTTCTTCCTCTGCTTTGTCAAATATATCAATAAGAGTCAGAAACTTGTGCAGCCGTTGTTCTTTAACATGTCCTGTGGGTGGAGCTGTTAGAACTACAGGAAATCTGATGAGCTAAATACGTATCAACTGTGAACAAAAACCACTGACAAGATTCAAAATAATTGTGCTTCAGTGTGGAGGAAGAAGGTGAAGAATCAAACAGCATTTTTACACCTGTAGTCAGAGATGTTCTCTATATGCTGTGAAAGAATAGATTCTGACTCATGTGACATGTGCCTGTTCTCACTGAAAATATGTCTTTTTACATTCAGTCAAAGCTGCTCTGAGGCTTCAACACTTCCTCATATCAAAGGTGTTTCCATGTGATCAGGTACTTCCTGTATTTGCTGTGGCAGAAGGACACGTTCTGGTTGTGAAGCTGCATGTTTGTTGGCTGCTGGGATTCAGTATCAGTCATACATTCATTTGCAGGAGAAGTTCAGAGGTTGTATCTTATCTTACAGCATATGGACAGGATGATGATCCCAGCTAACATCAGGAGGCACAGCACTCTTAGAGCCAGTGTAGCACATCTGAAAGAGCCCTTCTGGACTGAAGGAGGACTCTGAGTCTGTGGTCCTGTTAGAAAGCAGTGTGGATGTTGGTTTGGTAAATGGACTGATTCTTATATAGCGCTTTTCTACTCTCTCCTACAGTACTCAAAGCGCTGTATACAACATGCCTCATTCACCTATTCACACCCACTCATACAAGCAGTTCTAAACACAAGTGCAAACTAAACCACATTCACACACATTCACAATCCAAACGCATCAGAGGGTAACTTGGGGTTAGTATCTCGCTCAATGATATTTGGCATGCAGACTGGAGGAGCCAGGGATCGAACCACCAACCTTCCTAGCAGTAGCTGATCTGTTTGTTATTTCCTGTCACTCTGTCTTTAATAGACCTGTGGTTTCATGAGTTCATCTCCACAAGAATCAGACACCAAAATATGACGTCCGCATTGTGTTTAACCCCCAAGTGTCCAAATGATTTACGTGACTACAGCGACAGAACGGGGTTATGGATGAGATCATATTAGTTAAATATGTCTTTAACCTACCATGAGACTGATGTCTTTATCTACGACACATATTCAGAAATGTTCTCATGTCTTTAAATGTATTTTTCTCTCATTTTTATTGTAAAAATTCGACACGTCTGCTTTAGAACTGATGTATTTCCTGATATTGCAGCTTCCATTTAAAGGACCAGATAGATGGTATTTGTGTAACTGGGTTAGAAACATCATCCAAACGTTCGCCCACAGCCTTCCTCTCTGCTCTGCTCACTCGTTTGTAAAGCAGCGAGTACTTCAGGATATCTTTGAATCTGGGCTGTTATACACAATTCACTGTTTATTTTTACAATAAAAATAGAACAATTTAAATATACAAGTCAGGGAGTAAAAAACCCTCCTTGGTCTTTTTAAAGTGTCCAAATATGTTTTCTGTGCAAAGCGTCTGTTTAAAAGTCAGTAAGAGGAAATAATCGTACGTCACAGGAAACAGTGAGTCAGGAAAAAAAGTTCATACAGAACATGTAGAAACTGATGTTTGATGGCAGTTTGTTAAAACTTAACTGTAACATGTTATTACAGTTCACTTACCCCCTCCAGCATCTGCACTCTCGTAGATATCCACCTCCCTCTGCTCCCACTCTGCTCCGTCCTCCTTTCTGCTGTATCTCACCTTCTTTGATAGATCTGGTTTGGCATAAATATCTGAGGACATCTTGAGAGGACTGAGACGCTGAGCAGGAGTTTAAACTGTACTCTAACAGGTGTGCAGTACTATAGTGACATCCTGTCCACACACTGCTGTCACTCTGGCCAGCCTCCTTCCTGCTTTTGTACAGGAAGAAGCTTCAAGGAAGTAGCAAAGAAACACAAACCACAAACTCCTCCATGCAGAACGCAGTTCAGTTTTTATATTTGTAAAGTTATTGAGATCAAATATTAAAGCACTGGAACAAGAGGAACTTTGTTTTTCACAAACACGTTCACAGCTCAGATTAAAGGAAAAGTCACTTTGTCACTTATAGATTTATTTCTGCTGCACTTTAAAGAAACAAACTGTTAAACTGTCGAAGATTAGATGTGATGTTTCATATTAGATCATCTCTCAGTGGGTCCATCATGATGATGCTGTGATCCTCATGTTTCCATTACTGCCACCATCAGGCCAGATGTTATTTCAAGTGTTATGAGTTGTATTCGTTGCTATTTTGCTCCCTCTGTGATCTTTCCTGAATACAACATGCAGAACAAACTGCGTGCTTTCACTGCACTGCTGTCAATAGTTTGAGAAAAACAGAAATATGAATGAACTGTGTAAAACATGGATCAAAACATTCAGAGATGCTTCTCTCTGCACTGAAGGAGGAGTTGGAGGTAATGAAGCTCTTCATGTCATCGAATCACAGAGTGAGTGAAGCAGCCCAATACTCCTGATCCTGAGAGACGATGGCTGCACCAGGTTTTTATTAACTGTGGCAAACTAAACGCTGCCTGATGTTCGTGCCTGTCTTACTCACAGAGCTGCAGCTCAGCACAGAAGGCCCAAAAGTGTACAGCCTTCAGAGCCACCGCAGGTCAAGTGAAAGTCCACGTGATGCCTGATAGAACCACGTGAGAATAGAGAACAGGTGAGCTGTTTATTTGGCTGATTAAAGTCCAAATTTAATCCAAAACTGAAGCAAAACAAAGTTTCAGATTCAAAGTAACAAAATCCACAAAATGCAACAAAATGAAGGAAAAAGTATAAATACACACAGGAACACAGACTGAGACTGCTGTGCAGTACTAACCCTGGTAGATGACATGTTCAGTGGGAGAAACAGTTCATCATCATCATCATCATCATCCTTCTTCTTCTTCAGTCTCAGCTGACTGCAGGTTTCCACCAACCTGAGAAACAGTGCCTGGTAGATACAGTGTTGTTCTGTACTGATGCTGCTCTCAGTGATGTTGCTTTGTTTCCTGTTTACATGAAGAAGCTTTGAGGAAGTATGAGAGTGAGCACAGACTCACTGACTCACATGCTTAAAGGTTTCCAGTCTGTTTTTCTTTCCTGCTGATGCTAACATATTGTCCGGTTGCTACACTTGTAAATCCACTGATGCTGATCAAATATGATGCCATGAAAGTGATGATGATGTCAGATCGGTCGTAGCTCCAGCTCTGGAGTTATAACTGCAGGAACAGCTGGGACACTGTTACACATGTAAATACAAACAGAATGCATTGATTTGTAAAGCTCATAAACACATATTTCTTTTACAATATCACAATACTGAATGTCTCATCTGCAGTTCATAATGTCATTAAATGATTCAGAGAAAGTGGATGTTTGCAATCTTCAGCTGAATAAAAACACGATTCTGTGCACGCGCTCAGAAACACTTCCAGAAATCAGCGTCTCAGCGAGACGTCCACACGTGCAGGTTAAAGCTCCGTCATGTAAACAAAGAAGAATCCATCTGTGAGCATGAACGCCGCCATCTTCTCTGTCCCTGTATCAGAAACAACCAGTGTTTCTTCACCGCTGTGCTCTGAGGTAAGAGAGACATGTTGAGGAAGTCGGCATGTTTCAGGAAGATGAAGCAGCATTTCGAAATACCTCGATTTAAAAAAACATTATAGGCAGTTACTTCTGTGGTGATGGATGTGTTTACTTAGCTTTGTTAGCTCTAAATCATCCAGTTTATCTGCAAGATCATCAGACTGCTGCAGAACGATTGTGTTTTAGTGCAACAAATCAAAGGATGTGTGATGGATATGGATTAGGAAAGGATGGGGGCCACAGAGACTGCTGGTGCACAGGTCCCAGAGCTCTGTGTTACGCTCCTGCTTCTCATCTTAACTAAAATCTGAGATTTTTTTTAAGTCTGAACGTTTTTAATAAGCATAAATGTAAAAACCGATCCGACCGCCGTCACACCGAGCCTGTCTGCTGCACAGAGGCGACAGATACAAGCAGATCAGCAGCTGTTCGTCCTGCTGGCTGCTGTAGTGGTTTGTGGGGAGGACACTTGTGATAAGCTGTCATAAGAGCTCCAAGTGGATAAATGCATTCATCACAGTAGCTGTGTCCCAATTCAGGGTCTGCACCCTTAAAGGCCGCATTTTTAGTGCGATTACGTCACAGCAACGAGATGAAGGCGGTCCCAATTCAAAGGCTGCTCGAAATGTGTCCTTCATTTCCCTGAATTTTAAGGATGTGTCTGTGTATCCTTCATGGCCCAACATATCCCACAATTCATAGCGCGGCGGTGGGTGTGGATAATTTTGCAGAAAAAATTATGTTTAGCACTCATAATAACACAAACACTAAATCCTCCTTCTCTTGTGCAGTTTTGTAGCAGTGTGTACACCTGAGACTGTCACCTGTCTGTCTGTCCTGCACTCTCTCTCTGTTTCTTTCTCTCTGATTGTGGAATAAAAGTATGAACATGTATTTATAAGTTACACTTGTGTTTGAATCCTGCAGCTTATCACACATTTGATTTCCATGTGTGACAACTGCAAGTGTCCAGAGTGAGGACAGACTGAGGGACCCACTGCTGCACATCATCTGTGAGGCTTTGCACCCCTGATGATCCACCAGGACAAACTCAGCAGTGTGTGAGGAAGAGGAGGAGGAAGAGCCAGCAGCAGCTGACAGATGGAGAGAATAGACAGACTGTTCCCTGTTTGTGAAGGACTGCTAGGAAAGTTTAACATAACTAATTGTCTGTCCTGAATCAGTCTTATTAGGTAATGTTCAAATAATGTTATCATCCCAGTGTTTTCAGTGTGGGAGAAAGTACTCAGGGCCTTCAAGTTACACACTATGAAAGGCAGCAACAAGTTTAATATTCAGAAACCTAAAGTATGTATCAGCAGCAGAATGGAGCTAAAAATACATGTTTGTTTCAGTTCTATGAAGCTTTGAGTATTTTGGATTAGTAGCACTGCTGTGTTTGTTGCATCATATTGCTGTAATTGTTTATATGCTTTATATATTCTGAGGTAAGTTGATCTATAGTGTTACATCATATTCTATAAGGATGTTATGTGTTTGTAGACTTTCTGCCCAGTTTGACCCATTTAGCAGAAGTCAGCCTGTTTAAGGCTCTGATATCTATTCTGTATGACTTAAAGCAGTTATGACATGGTCTGATTTTCTCACCCAATAAAGGAATATTTCATATATCAGTCTGATCTTCATTCTATCAGAAACAGTTATCACAGCTCGTACATTTCCTTTTTATACATATATGTGAGCATTGAGCCAATGACCTTTGACCTCTGACTGAGCTGTTGGGCAGCAGATGAGAAGCGTAATGCTGCCATCATGTGGTGAAAGTGGTGTTTAACAGAAACCAGTGAGGTGATGTTTTTTATGTTGTCATTTATTCTCTTTAACTCGAGAAAATAAAAACCGTCTCACACAGACGTAAACACAGCAACACTGTTTAACCACATCATGTATATTTACAATCAATAAACTTGTTTTTATACCTTAATATAATTTAACAATTTGTAATAAATGTGAAGACAGGTAGTGACGTCTCTGTGTTTCTGTTCTTCTGTTTTTATAGAGCTTTACAAGTTCAACTTAAACATGTTGATTTTATTTTGTCCAGAAAAAATGTTTAAATAAAAATGCTTAAAATGTACAAATCTGTTGTTTCTTTTCTTTTTTCTTTTTTTTGTCTGTCCCATTTGGTTCTTTAACCGTCAGAATTATTGTCTGAAGGCCGAGAAAGATGCCCAGCGGATTTACTTTACCAAGTGGATCATCACAGCCTGGCTGTATTGGTCCATTTAATTGACCTTTGTTGTCATTATTTATTTATTTACTTTTTAAAGTTATTATAGACAGGACAGACATGACTGGGGGATAGAAAAGGGAGAAAGGAAGAAAGCGGGGAAGAAGGACCGTGAGAGAAGACACAAAAAAAGATCCACTGGATCAGCTGCTGAAAGAAAAAAAGAGAAAACAAGCAAAAGGAGAGCAACACGATAAACACAACACCACAGCAGTAACTAGATAATTATAAGTAACAGTATTATTAAATGTTCTTCTGCAGACACAATTGTAATAAGTGGTTGTTTGACTTCCTGTTGCCTTCCTGTCAGCTTGAAGGAGTTCGGCAGTTCTCCTCTGACCTCTGACATCACTGAGATTTTTTCCCAGACTTCTGCCACTGACTGGATATTTTGTCTTTTTCAGACTGTTCTCTGTAAACTCTGCTGATGACGCTACAGTTTCTGAAACACTCAGATTAACAAAAATGTCACGTTCAAAGTCACTTACATGACTTTTCTTCATCATTCTGACTCTCGTGGTGCGATGCTCAATCATCCAGGTAAGGAAACCCTTTAAAGGTTGATTCTGTTCATCTGGACGGAGCGTTTTCAGCTTTTTCAGTGGGAGAAACATTTCATCATCATCCAAGTGACTTTGATTAGTGACAAAACAGTTTTCCCACTGAAAACGCTGGAAATGTTTCATCCAGATGAACAGAATCCAGTTTTTGGGATTCAGACTCTAATTTTGAACTTCAGGTCAACGTGATCATGTCTGCATATCTGAATGTTCCTGCCATCTGATTAACTGATTAGATATTTGCATCAATAAGCAGATAAACATACTTATGCATATGTAAACTATGAAGTACTTTTATTTCTTTTTGCAGACTCAGATCATACAAATATTAAATATCAATGTGTAGACTGATGTCTTTGTCTGGTACAGGTGTTTAAATGGGAGGACGAGCCTGTGATGTTTCCTGATGTGCGTGTTGTGACTCTCTGACTCGTCTCTGTTACAGAGATTCAGCAGATCTCATGAAGCCCATACTGCTCCTCTGAAAACCAGCTTTCTGCATGAAAGGAAACAGGATCATTCCACCAACTGCATTATGGATCTTTAACATGTCAGCGATTTACTGAACAAATGATACTAAAGGACAGAAGCTTCATTCAAATCTAAGCTGAAGCTCAGGATGTGAGGAAACATTTATGCTCCTATAATCAAACTGAGTTTCCAGGACGAGAAGAGGGGAGTTAATGTAATGAACGTGGCTCCTGGAGCAGATGCCATGTGAGATATTTATAACCACAGAGGAATAATCTTTAATCTGACACACGAGGTTCACATTTGGGTCAAAATCTGCCAAAGTAAATAACATTAAAGCAGGTTTCACAGTGAAATTAAACACATGTGACTGAAGCTCGTAAAGAGTCTGTTTCATAAAGACACAGTTATGTCAGCAGAAACACAGCACACATCATGACATGTGACTGATTTAAAGGATGACAGGTTAACATCCTCTGCTTCACAAACAGGAAATGATGGAAACATCACAGAGATGGAAGTCCTCGGTTCACCTGCATGAAGGGTCTGTGGCCTCGTAGCCTGTGTGTGTGTGTGTGTGTGTGTGTGTGTGTGTGTGTGTGTGTGTGTTACTGCTGTTGTGGGGACACACACTCAGCGCTGCATCATTGTCAGGTTTTTGAAATCAGTCTGTGTCATGTTTCTCCTGCAGTCAGAAGACAGCAAACTGCAGCCATGAAGGATCCATGTGGTCAGTGATGACACTCAGCAGTAGGAGACCTCACTGTTGGTTCCAGGACTGCATCAGTCAAACCCTGATTGGTTGGTATTAAAGACCACAAAGTGTGCCAATAAAACCGCCTCCACCACATTACAGCTCCAGCAGCCTCCCGAACTGTCAGCATGAGGCAGGTGGCTTCTTGTGTTGTTGCTGCAGAGGCCAAACTCTGACACGTCACCTGCAACCTCGATCCACAGCAGCTCGTCCTCAGACTAACACCTCCCGGTCCTCCTGTCAAAGCTCCACAAGTGTCTCATTTTCGTGTCTGTGGGTGACACACAGGTCAGTGACACGGGCCAGTCACATGATATACACAGAACAGCATCAGTTGGATCCTGTTCACATTAGTAATGTATTAATCATTCTGTGTCAACAGTATTAAAGGTAAAAATTACGTGGCATTAATTAAATGTCTGACAGATCATTACGGTCCACTTGGCTGATCTTCATTATTTATCTATTTATTTTACATTGAGGTTATTACGGAACAGACATAACTGGGGGACAGGAAAGACACTAAAAATCTGCTGGATCACCTGCTGAGAGAAAAAAAAGAAAACAAGCCAAAAGGGAACAACACAGTACAGCAACAACCTAGATAAGCACAACTAACAGTAAATAATAAATACTGAATGTTACTGAGCAACACACAAGACCCACAACCCACAATAAGGAAGATAGTGTGTGTCTGTGAACACCTGTGTGCACGCTTGTATTCAAAAGGTTTCTCCATGTAACTCTCTGATAGAGGGTGTGGGGAGTGTTACCGGTTCATGATTGAGGTGAGAGACAAACGACCACAGGTCCAAGTGCGTCAAAACAATGATTTTATTAAACACACGTGTGGAGGAAATACACCGTCACAATCTTCAGCATAAAATCCCCCCAAGAAAGCATACTCAGAATGTTTTATACGTCAGGGTATCATAACGCCCCCTCATGCGTCAAAGCAGATACATGACATGCATACGTTACAGCAACGACAACCTTTGACACATTCAAAAAGATCATTTTCTCCGTCTCCACGCCCGGTGCTTCCTGTTGAACTTCCCACTTTCGCTTATGTCTGGAACAGCAGACGCACGTCCTACAACAAACTGTCACTTATGCAGGCACAAAATGCAGTTACAAGCAAAATATGTCTGAACTTTTACCTAAAAGTAAGTCTATATACTGTGTGTGTGTGTGTGTGTGTGTGTGTGTGTGTGTGTGTGTGTGTGTGTGTGTGTGTGTGTGTGTGTGTGTGCAGACTGTATGTCTCGACCTCAGTGCACTCTGTCTCACCTCTCACCTCGCCAACTAAAACTTATAACCAGACTTATAACTCTTACCAGACAGAAGGCTCTTCTGTAAGCACATTTTGTAATATGTGTAACAACATAAATGAAACTATATGTGTAATATATTGAATAAATGTTTTAATCACTACTCAAAGCTTGATAAAAAGAATATGAATGAATATGAATGAATAAACATGATATTAAAATGATATAATCCCCACAGGAGCCATAGCCCTGCCCCCCAGGACATGAAGCAAGCATGGAGGTGATCCAGGGCCCAGACATCTAGAAGCCCCCCAGAGCACAAGAGCCCAAGGAGGACCACTGGAGGGGCAGCTGCCCCAACCTCCTGGAAAGAGCTGAGGAGAGCCCCAGACAGGGGGTCACAGTGCAGAAGCCACAGGGGGCTGTGGCAGCTGGCTATGCCAGAGCAGACCAAGCCCCCGGGCCCAGAGACCTGAGGACCCTCCACCACCCAGAAGGGGCCTGACCGAGCCAAGGGCGCCAGGTGCCAGGCCAAGCAGCCAGCAGGAGTGCGCCAGTACATACCTGAGCGCCCAGCCCCCGACACCAAGAACCACCAACGCACCGAAGGTTGCGGGCATCAGCCACTGACAGGGAGTGTGGTGGGGGGAGATAGGCCCCCACACCCGAGGGGGCTGAGATGTTCATGCACACATATACAAATACTCAGCAACTATTTTTCTAATGTCTAACATAATGTTATCAGTTCTGCTGTCCTGTCCCCTTTTTCTTCAACCTTCTCTCCTCCTTTGCGTTGTGTTCAAGCCATTTGTCCCAGTCTTTCTTAAAACAATCCCCTTTTAATTTTACTTTGTAAGTCAGTTTCTCCGTTACTATGATATTTTCTAAACTCTGTATCCAAAGGTCTCTGCTTTCAGCTAGTTCTTGGGGATCCCTTTCTTTACAGCTGTCAGAAAAATTTTGATCAGATTGATCTTTCACCTGCACACACATCCATCCAAATAACCGAGGTATAACACCTGACATAGTTCTATTCCATAACCTGATAGGTCACAGATGGCTGAGTGGATCTTATCCCAGAGAGGACGTATTTTTATACAGCTCAAAAAGATATTTGAGTGGTTAGGGTTTACACGATAACACTGACACCAGCAAGGTTGTAAATTTTTAAGATATTTACTTTTGATTTGAGGTGTTATAAAATATCTAAAAGATTCTTCCAATTAAATTCTCCACATTTTAGGTGGTTGTTTGGTGTGTTTTTCACATAGCGTAGCGGGATAGCCTCCTTCCCACCTTTTCTTCACATTTAAAATTACAGCCATAAAGTACTAAAATCGTTCTTGGTAAAGCATCATGATAAGCCTGTACACATACCTTAATGATGGGATGTATACTGTCCTGTTCAGTCTGTATATTTTTAACCTTTAATTTTTCCCTGTTTGATCACTGAGCACGTGGCTGTTCACTTTTTCCAGCCCATCGTTTAAAGATGGAATCTATTTTCCCGGGTTAAAGTATTTCCATTCAGCTTAAGTCTAGCAGTAGGATTTTTATAATTTGGTTTAATGCATTGAATTGCCTTTTCATTAAATCCAAATCTTCTTAATATTAAATATAAAAACTCTGTCAAATGCCTTTTCTGTGTCTGAACTGATCAAGGCAGCAGGTATTTTATTTCACTGTATTCTCTGTATTAGATTTAATGTTCTCCTTATATTGTCTTGTGTTAGTCTGTGCCTATCAAAAGATTGAAGCCTGTTTGACATTATACAGACATGTATCTTACAATCTATGTTCTGGATAAAGACTGGTCCATCATTTTTATGTTTCTTTGGCTTTATATGGTTTAGGAAGTACAGTAATGACTGCTTCCCTCCACTAGGGGCAGACAGTTTCATATTTTCAAATCTAAGTCTGAAGTATTGCAGCCAGCTGTCTGATGGAAACCCAGTCACTTATTGCCTGTTGAATTTCCTTTGGTGTTATTTCTGATAAGTCCATTCTGTTTTGCACCTATGGTGGGCAGATCCAGTGTTTCTAAAAATAATTTGGTTAACTCTTGGTTCAGGGTGGACGTTTGTGTATCGAGTTCCTGTAGTGATCTCTAAAAATGTTCATAATGTCTCCAGTTTTATATTTTAATTGACTTGTGTTCAGACCTCAGATTTTGTTGATGGTTTCTGGTGTTTTCGTATTCTTCTCACTAATTTTGCAGCTTGAGGCCCTGAGTGGTAAAATGTGTGTTTCAATGTGTGTTTCTTTTGTATGTTTTATTGTTGGGTCTACCTTACAATATAAAGCACCTTGAGGTGACTGATGTTGTGATTTGGCGCTGTATAAATAAAACTAAATTGAATTGAATTGAATTTAGTTTCAGTATCAATGAGTCAGGGTCAGGTATGTTGTTAATCTTCTTTCTGGGCTCTGTAATTTGTTTTTGAGTGTATTGATGAGTTTTTCTTTTGTGGCTTGATTCTAAAGGCTTCAGATCATCTTAAAGATTCGTGAATTCTTTTATTCTCTCTTTTTTAAGCTTGCTTGAGATTATTATTTTACCCATATCACTGCACTATTGTTGCTTTCACCTAAGTACTTCTGTGTTTCAGTTTGGATTTGTGTAACAACTTTTTCATTATTCAAAATTCCTGCAGCCTCCATATTGTATTTTTCCTACCAGGGTCTACATGTTTTTTTTAAATAAATGGTGCTGTGATCTGAAACGTCTGCCACTCCAATGTTACAGCCTCATATTATGACAAGTGACTGTAATCTTTACGCAAGGGACGTCATTTTCTCCATGTATCGAAGAGTCACTGTGGCGGGGGCGTGGTTGGCTGGCCTGCTGTAGAGGAGGGGTGACACAGTGAGCTCTCTGGGCCCCACGGAGGCGGGGAGGGAACAGGTGTACAGGACTGTGTTAATGAGGGAGATGTGTCTTATGTGTGTCCGCAGTGAGAAGGAGCAGATGATGCTGGGAGAGAGTCGGAGTGGCTGCGTCTGGCAAAAACCGCAGATTATTTCTCAATAAAAGACCAGTCGTGTGTGTTTGTCGGTCCTGTGTTACAGTCACATTTCCTCCCATATATCCTTAACCAGTTTTTTGATTTTGTTTTTATTCATGTTACTACACCTTGTGTCTAATTTAGTATCCATTATCACATTAAGGTCTCCACCACATATATAAGTTGTTCCTCTCGGTATTATATATCTTCCTATCTCTTTTTCATAATTAAATCTTAACGTATTTGTAACCCGGGTTTAAAAAGATGCATAAATAGTAAAAGATAAGTGAAGTCTAAGTCTGAGAATATAAATACCAAAGAGTTAAATTCAATTGTTAAATTTGTTGTATATTAAAAATATCAAAATTTATGTCAAATGATTAACGACACAGCGTGGTGGCACTTCACTGATATGCAGATGAGACTTCATTTTTAGCTATGACGCCCAATCAGTTTTGAATGCGATTTGCACAGAAGTCCAATAACAGAACATCACTCTGGATCCAGAAGGTCGCTCCTCCCAGTCACACCTCTCCAGGTGTCACTCTCATTGCCCACATGACTGCTGAAGTCCAAAAGAAGTTTGATGGTGTCCCCAGGTGGGGCAGTACTATGAGCTGCCGTTCTGACTATAATCACAGACCACAGTTCGGACCTGAAGGCACAGGGAAGCACCGCTCTCAGAGGGATTTCTAGCCAGGCTCACCTCTCAGCCTCTTTCCACAACACCACAGTAACTACAACTCAAGCAAGGTTGCATGTCTGTAGGTTTTCTCTTCCATAAGTGTCTTGTCATCACAGCCTGGCCTTCATATAGAACCGGTCTCCACAGGAACACCCTGCTTTCATTGAATCGTTTGCCACAACAGGTCAGCACAGCAGCTTGTTCGCTTTGGCAGATTTTTATTCAGGATGTCCTTCTTGACCTAAAAGGGTATTTGAATCTGAGGCTGGAAGTAAACTGGCAACCTTTCGTTTGCCAAGTAAATGTGTTGGACAGTTGCTCTCCACAGAATAGCTCCAAGGAACATGAGGACACACAAACCCCTCCACCACATAAAGCAGTCATTCATGGAGGGGCTCTGTCTTTTCTCTATGTGTCTTTCCTCGTGTTAAGTTTACTTTCTCATCTGAAGCTGTGTCCCAAAACGTCGGCTGCATCCTTCGGAGGACCCGGCCTTCGCGGTCTACGTGGGCCGGGTCCTTCGAAGACCGAGAAGGCCGGAAGTGCGAGGCTGTGAAATGGGACGGTCTAGCCTTCAGATTTGCGTCACCGCTGTCTCGGTGGAGTTTAATAAACTCGGCCGTCTGCTCCTTGCTATCTAAAATATAACAGGACACTGGCGTAAATTCTCGACCATCTCACACTTCTGTTTAATCAGTTTTCTGTTTGACGTTTATTCAGCTGTGTGAAAATCCCGGAGGAACCCACCCGATGGATTAATAAAGTTTTATTTAATCTAATAATCTAATAACTTTGATCTCAGCCAAACCGATTTACTCACGAACAAATAAAACACCGAAATAAGGCAAACAATTACATTTTTAAGTTATCCGAGTGACTTATATATCATGTTTAACCTGAGTAGCGAAAGAGCGGGGGTCTGAAAACGATGAAGCCGGGAGTCCGCTGCTCTCACCGGCTCGAGCGACCATTGAATCCCCCGGTTTGCTATCGAGCGGGTGGGTAACAGACGTCTCCGAAAACGTCGGCGCACTTTTGCAAATATGCGATGTCTTGATAAACCAAGCAGATATTTGAAGTTTACACAGCTACATTCTCTCCTGAAAATATGTTAAAAGTTTATTTTGTGACCCAGAAAGATTAATAAGAGTAATTTTAAAACTTTGTAGCGGCCGCCATTGTTGGTAGCTGAAATTTGGCTGGACCGCGCTATGAATTCTGGGATATGGTGGGCCACGAAGGACACACCCAACCCATCCTTCAAATTCGGGGAAATGAAGGACGCATTTGTCGGCCGCATTTGAAGGAGTCGACGAATTGGGACAGCCTTCGTCTCCTGGCTGTGACGTAATCGGCCTTCAAATGCGGCCTCCGGAGGATGCAGCCGACGTTTTGGGACACAGCTTGAGTCTGCCTGTTTTGTCATTGTTACTTACTTCCTGTTTTGTTTGCTAGTTAGTAATCTTCTGTGCTTCGTAGTGTGTTTTACTTCCTCCCTGTGATTGTGTTGATTGTGTTCACCTGTGTCTCGTGTGTTTCTATTAGCCCTCAGTGTGTGAGGGTACACTGTCCTGTGTTCAGTGTCATGGCGCCTGCTTACCTCTGCTTGTGTTTCTGTTTCAGGCTTGTAACTCAGGGCTTTCTTTCCTTCTGGATTTCATCAAATAATAGTTGATGAAACTCATAACAGACACAAACCTATTAGTTCAATTAAAGACATTAAGGCTTGTATGACGTGTAATTTAAATGATTTAAATTCAGGTGAAATTCAGATTATTGCAAGAATTTGAGCCTAACAACCTCAAACATGGCGGCCTCTTGGCCCGCAGTAACACTGGACTCATCTTTGACCAGGATATGTCCCCCACTGTGCACATCAAAGAAGTGCTCTCTTTAATCATACAATATAAATCTCTTTAAAAAGAACCAAATGAGGAAGACTTTGCTCTGAAGGCAGGAGGGAGGATTTCACTGCAGATCTCACCTCTGTGTACTCGTACTGTAGCTTTACAAACACTCATCTGTGTGTAAATGAACCCCAGCTTTGAGTCTGTGTTATTATGCAGAGCAGGTGAAGCAGCTCGGCTTCTGAGCTGAATGTGAATAAACACAAAAACGAGGGAAACAAAGACGAAGCAGCCGAGCAGAAAACTCCTGCCTCCGTCTCTCTCGCCACAGCCCGAGCTCACAAGACGGGCCGAGTGTAAACAAGTCGGGATGATCAACCTCACAACATCTGATAAACTGCTGCCTGCTCTCACACACACACACACACACACACACGCACTGAGTTAACGCTGATACTGTGCCGAGTTTCTGATGTTTGTAATTACTGACACTCAGTGCAACAGAGGATGATCGTGTGTGTGTGTGCGCGCATTAATAATGAATCCTCAGTTCATTTGTATGTAAATGTGTCCAGACAGCGCAACGCTCTTGTTCTCCTCCTTGTGATGAATAAAGCATCAAGGAGGACCGCAGAGCGCCAGAGTGAGGCAGGTGACTTACTAATGAGGAACAAGGAAGAGTCAGGCAGGTGACTCAAACTGGAAGGAGGGGTGGAAAAGTTTAAAAAGCACAAGTAGAGGAAGAGATGGGAAGGAGGAGTAGGAGAGAAGTAAATAACGAAGAAGGAGGAGGGTAAAAAGTAGAAGTAGGAAGACTAGGAGTGGTAGGAAAAGGAGAGGAAAGAGGAGATGGAACAAAGTATGGGAGGAGAAGAAGGAGAGGAAGGATGTGGAGACGAAGAAGTGGAGGGGAAAGAATATGGTGGAGAGGCAAAAGGACCACAGACCACAGGCTGTAACCTTTTTGTAGTTTAAATTTTCTCCTCCTTATATTTTGCATGTTGAGCTCACAGAAATGCATAAGCAGCTCAGTTTACACACAGTCTTGTCGTTGCGCTACTTCCTCCAGAATCCAGTTCCTAAATCTGGACCCTGATCTTGTCAGTCCCGTTGACACAGGTGTATAAAATCCAGGAGTCTGCCTCCACAAACCTCTGTGAAAGAAAGGGCCGCTCTGAAGAGTTCACTGACGGAGTTCAGGACGCCGTCTTTGCAACAAGTCAGCTCATGACATTTCTTCCCTGCTAACATTCAGATCAGCTGCTGTGATGTTATTAGTAACCACAGCACTTCAGCCATGATGTATCAGACCAGCGCTGAGGGCGCAGTGGGTGGAGTCAGCAACACTCCAAACTAGGGGTGGGTTTCAATAATCCATTTTCTGATTAAAATCCATTTTAGCTTGAATAAAGCGATATCCATCCATTAAAATCCTGAGTCGATTTTGAAATATAATCTCAGGTTAAACCTCACAAAAGTATTTCAACAACCACTAAACAGCTAAAACAGTAAATGAGAGCAGGCACAGGGATTCTGCACAAAGATGTAAACACAAAGCGCGGACCCGCCGCACCAGAATCAGTGAGATGTCGGCTTTCTCACCCAACACGCTGTCTGGGCCGACAGCTCACTGATTCTGGTGCGTTTGTGTTTACGTCTTCCTTTGCGCTGGATTCTGAAGCTGCAGGTTTCATCTCCCTCCAACCAAAATTGACTGAACCAGCAGCAAAAGAAGATCCAAACTACGCTTCACATTTAACTTCACGTAAACATGGTCATGAATTCACTCTGACTTTTGCTGTTTTGCTTCCACCACGGTAAAATCACATTTCCTGCACAGCTCTCTCTCTCTCTCTCTCTCTCTCTCAGTGTTGTTCAAGAACAGTTTCCCATCTCAAATCTCTGTTTTTTGCATTATTGGCTTGCTTATTACCCACCAGTCTGCTGTTATGTACAGCGCTGTCGGCTGCTGGGTTTTTTTTAATGACTTCCGACAAGAAAGCCTCACGTCTGCTGTTCAATACTGAAGAAATGTAAACTTTTTAAAGTTATGACAAACTGCAAAACTCTCAGCTGTGTCTGTAATCAAACCTCTGTAACTTTGCTCTGCTTCACTTCAGCAGCATCAGGTCATGTTCAGATGTTGATTCATGGTTTTCTTCAGTTTTTTTAATACTGCAGAATATTTTTAAGGTCATCTGCTATAAAAGGCCAGGAGAATCTGCTTCATGTTTCTCTGTTTTATCCTCAGTTACTTTGACACAAAGGTATCTGCTGTGATGCTCACACCTCTGATTAAGTCTCACAGTGTCACTACCAGAGATGGGCAGTAACTCGTTACTGTAATCCGATTACTTTTTTCAAGTAATGAGTAAAGGGATTACTATTGCAAAAACGGTAATTAGATTACCGTTACTTTCCTGTAGGAACGCTGCGTTACTGCGTTACTAAAACCGTGATTTTTTGCGAGAATGTCTCATGACAGTGACGTAAGCTAGTGCGACGTTCGTGACAACAGCTGTGTGCAGTTCAACAATGGATAATATATCGAGTGTGGGAGAGAGTATGAGCGTGCAGCGTTTAAAGCGTGGAAGTACTGACCTTACTTTGAGTTTGATTCCATAAAAAGTGACAAAAACATTAGTGTCCGTTGTGCGTGGGAAGAAAACTTCTTTTTACAGCGAAAAAACCCCTAAACTTCCAAGCAAGCAGTGAGTGTACTACAACTGTAATGTGAAACTCACAGAGAAACTCGTGGATTCTTCCACTGACCGCTGCAGCACACCTGCACCAGGGTAAACCTCCGCTTACCCCAGTCCTGCTTTACAGGTGAAAATAGAGCAACAGGACCGCTAGTCTTTGACTTTATTTATTTTCTGCTGTGTTTTACTTGCAGCTATTTGAAAGAGTGAGTGTAAACACAAAAACATATTTTATTTTATGTGCTGGAATGTGCAGAAAATAGGTTTAAATGTTAAACAAATTTCTTCCAGTCAGAGAATGTTGCATATAATTAAGTTTTTGCTTGATGCATAAAGTTAAAAGATTAAAACTAATAAAACAAGTTTTAAAAAGAGACGTTTCCATTTGATTACATTTTGTATGATGGATTATGCAGAAAAAGTAGAATTGGGCTGAAAGATCTATCGCTTTATCACCTATTCAGGTTGTAAATCGTGTTTTTAAAAAGTAACTAAGTAATTAATTACTTTTGAAAATAAGTAATTAGTAAAGTAACGGGATTACTTTTGGGGGGAAGTAATCAGTAATTAGTAACTGATTACTTTTTTCAAGTAACTTGACCAACACTGGTCACTACTGATAAATTATCAGAATTATGATATTTCTGACTGTCTGAGGCAAAATTTCCAAATCAAAGGATTCAAATTGAATCAAAATCGTGAATCAAATCGATTCTAGAAATCGGTGACGAATACCCGGCCCTACTCCAAACCTCCGCTCCACTCCAGGAGTGTCACAGCGTGGGTTTGCTGAGCAACTCCTGTAGGTGTAATTTGTGTTTTCATTAACACGGATGTGTTGTACGATTCAAAGCATGTCCTGTTATATTTGATGCTTCATTACTACAGATACACTTTGAGGGATAGAGCGACTGTTTGAGCGTTATAAGTCATTAAAAATACTCCAAAAGGCTCCAACGGTTGGTTGCAGGGGCAGTTCAGGGACTCTAGTTTGTGGAAATGTAACCTAGCAGACAGCAGCATGTTTTACAGCAGGGTGTGAACGTGTAACTGTAATGTTTGACATCCTAACGTGGGAGTGAATGCAGAGTGGACCGGCCTCAACTGGCCATTAGAGGAACTGCAGAGGAGCAGGAGGCAGATAAACCGTGGGAACGCTGTCCGTCCATCACAGGCTAACCGAGCTCGGATCCACACCTGCAGTCATATTCACCATCCTGTGAATAACCTCTCACCCCCCGGATGTGCAGGTAAACCATCTTTGATGTGAAAAAATGTGAACCCGTCCTTTAAATAACTTCATTTGCATTCTTTCATTCAAGCTCAGCTCTGGCTGGATTTCCCCCCGGAGACATTTTTTTTCCTCAAACATATTTGTTCTCAGCTTGTTCTGCTCCGACTAATTAAGTGCAACACTCGTCTGTGGTGTCACGCTGTCTTTGACACCCACACAGCGGCTGCAGGTGGAGGTATCACTGCTGCGAAACGTCAGTCGGGGAAGCAGTTTTTTAAACGTCTGCTTTCTCTAAACGTGAAGACGGTCTGTGTTCGCTGCTGTGCAGAGCGGGAAGGAAAGGGTTACCCTGGACCTGTAAGCGAAGGGGGACGAGGCCTGGAACTGACAGCTCGATGAGCAGCAACACTTTGTTCTCTGTGTTAATGAGCTTTATGCTTCAGACTCTGTTTATTCTGCTAATATCATTCTGCAGTGACTCGTGCTCGTTTAGTATTCCACTGAGTGAATTGATGACTCACATGTCAAGTGTTTGTTTCCTTTGTTGGGAAATAAAACCAGACCAGTGAACTGTCCATCAGCCGCGCTCATTGTGCAGCAAACCAGCGTCAGCCTGCAAACAGCAAACTCAATATTTCACATTCAGAGTCGGGGAACAGGACGGCAACGTTTCTCCACCAATGCTCATTAAGCCGAAAGTAACCAAAATTCAGGGAAATCGGCCCCAAAAATGCTAATGAATGTGTGTTCCCGTTCCCTCGGTTATGTGAGCGCTGAATTCTTGGAGATGAATGCAGATTCTCCAGGTGGCTGCCATTAAACCGCTGCCATTAAACATTAATACAGCTGCAGTCAGAGATCACGCTCAGACGTGGAAATCACGATGGAGAAACCGGCTTTTGTGTTTCATTTCGGTTTTCTCTGCTCTCCACACGGAGCTGAATTTTTCATCTGCTGCAGTTTTGTCTTCAGAGGACGTTAAGTGCCAGCTCCATCTGCAAACACCGGTGTGGATACTGTTCGACCTGGAAGATGAGAAAGTGTCGGGATTGATCGAGTCATGTTTGTCATGTTGATTTTCCCCAAAAAAAATACTTCCTGTTAGAAATTATGAGGCTCCTAATTAATGAAGACGACATGTCCATGATGCTGATCGGCAGCATGTCCACACACAGTGTGACGAAGGTACAACCAGCCTGTGTGTGACCCACAGACCAGTCTGCAGCAATGTTATCAAAGTTAGCTTCAATAACTAATAAATACAGTCAAAACCGACTGAAACTATCAAAATATGCAGAAAAGGTCTTCAGTTTGAGTCTTCAGTGAGTTTAAGGCTTCTTTTAGATTCTTGACTTCATGGTTTTTGGGTGTGTCCAGGGTTTAGAGTGTTTGTGGGGTCAAGGTTTTCCTTTTAGATGGGATTCATGCTGGAGCTACATAGCCCTCAGTCAGCACCTTAGTTTATGTTCCCTTGACCTTTGTTAGTTCCCTGTTGTTCCCTCTCTGCTACTCTCATCCAAGAGGTTTCTTCATCTGTAAAAGCTGACAGCTCACTTATTGAAGTCTCATGGGTCAGAGTGTGAGTGTGGACTGAAACAGCTGTGTTGTAGGTGTCACAGACCACCGCCTCTTCAGTGAGGTTTGTTCCAGGTGAACCATTTAAATGTGAGACACTATCCTGTCTGTGCACTGATGAGACAGGTGAAGGTGTGCAGTCTTGTCCTGGGGGTGTGGTTCTCCTCGCTGTGGCATGTGTCTGTGGAGTACTCTGCAGCTGGCTCACAGTTTCAGGTGTTTCCATGAACTCTTACCGTGACCATGTGCATTTAAGTGTATCACAGTTTATTCCCACTGTGCTCCTGTGGGTCATGACGGTCCACATGCTGATTCACACTTTGGCTCATTGGACTCACCTGACAGCAGGCTGGGTGAACGACTGTCAGCAGCACCTCTGAGTGGACGGCTCATACCGGGAACTCCCGATCAGCTGTCAGAGAGCTGACGCGTCTTCATGAACCACAAAGACGTCCGTGTGACTTCGATTGTGGAGCTCTGACAACCGCAATCACTACGAACCTGCGGACATCTTTCATAAACTGTGTTATATTAATGTATAAAGCAAAATAACTTAAAACCAAAAATGAAAACTAAAACTGCAATGAGAAAACTTCCTCCATAAAATAAACCGAAGACAAGGAGGCAGGAGGCAGACTCACCTGTTGCTCGGTGATCACCTGAACCTCGTCCTGTGGCCTGTTTTTAATGATTGTCTCACTGATGAAGTGCTGCGATTATTTTCTCTCATGTTTTTGTAATATTTGAATCAGAGGGTGTTTCAGCTCCATTAATAAACTTAGTTTTATATCCCATTCACTTTAGTTTAGTTTATTTACCTGTTTACCTTTATTCACTTGTTATTTATCCTTTGATCCATTTTCTTGGTGAGAGTCCATCCCTGCTGTCACGCCCTGCACAGCTCACCGGCACATCACATGTACTCGTTTATTTATTACAGCGCCACACAAAAACATACCAAAGACTTACCTTTTTACTTTTGTTTGGGGCACGCTGCTCCTCAGTAGACAGTATTGCACACATCTCCAATCACATGATCTGGTCACATGACTGGAACATATAAAGATACCTGACATGGATCAACGATCACTCCATGTCTGGTTTAGATCATTAATAAGAAAACACAATAACGCTGCATTCACAGGCTCCTTGGATCATCGGATTTCCACAGCTGTCTCTCTGTGTTTGTGTCGTTTTAAATGAACATGGATGTTACAAAGACAGCGTGAGGAGTTTAATTGTTTACCTGACCTGTTATCAGGATTATTGTAACCACACAGCCATTACTATTTCATAAATGTAAGCTAAGAAGACTGACGTACAGGGAACATCAGCATTAGAGCTACTTTGTTTCCTCTGCAAAATGTAACTAGACCCATCACCACCAGGGGGCAGCATTTGACCACCTTTAACTTTTGATAGTCCCTCATTTCCTCAACAGGTTTTACCTTTTGCAGACTATCATCATCAATACAAATGTGCTTGTAATAACCTGTCCAGTTAAATAAAGGTTAAAGGTTAAAAAACAATTCCCCTTGTGGTATAAAGTGGTATTACACAAAAGTACAGCCTGGCCCTAGTTTAACTTCACCTGATATGTCTTCAGTACAGCGCACAGGTGATTTGGACATAAAGTCAAATTCTGTTCATAGATTTTGTTCATTTTGGAAAGTATAAAAAAAAAAATTTTTTTACAAAACTGTATTTTTACTCAAAGTTTTCTTGTTAATAACTGAGTATTTGCATTCACCCACCATGTTTTTGAGTCGGCAGCTGATTTTGTTTTTCTGGTTTGAGTTTTTTGTGTTTCTTTATGAGAAATTTCCCAGTCACAAATTCAGTTTTCCAATTATTCCAATGCCACATGAATGCACAATTACACAAGCTGGCGATGACATGTTCTTTTCAGAGTGGAGGTGACTTTGAAAGCCTCCATCTGGAGCTGCAGCGGCTGTTGTTCGCTGTTTTGTAAAGCAAAGTTTTGCAGCAGTTTTGGCTCCGGTCCCTCTGAAAAGGTTTTGACTTTCTGCCTGAGACACAAAGTCAGAGCGAGCAGGCCCGGAGCCAGAGCTTCTAACCTCCATGTATCACACTCGGCAGCAGGCACTGCCAGCGCAGTTTGTGACTGCTATGATGGTTCTGCTGTTATAAAACCACACACGATGCAGGGCACACATCCTCTGAAACATAGGTGAGATTTATGCCTAATCTCCACAGATTTAATGGGAAATATGAAGGTAATCTCTGGTGGAGGTTGCTTTATGTCTGACAAACACAGACAGACAGCTGAGAGTGTTTGCAGGGACGTTGATGCTGAGAATGAATCCTGATGCGTTGGTGGCCTTCCAGCTTTTTTATGTCGCTCCATAACTGAATAAAAACATCGACTGCCTGTTGTATGATAACTTCTTAAACAATAAACCTTTTATTTTAATGCTGTCGCATGTTTTCATGCTGAACGCTAACGAGCTGACAGCAAAGAGGAACTAACAGCTTTCTGCAGAAAATGCGAGCACTGCAGCGTCGCAGGGCTGGACATTAAAGGCCCCTCAGCCTCACTCAGCGCCTCAGCCAGCGCCTTCACGCTGAGGGAATTGTTCAGGAAGCTGCTCAGTATGTACCCATCGACCACATCCAGGTCACGCAGTCACCGGCTGGCTGTGCTCAGGTAGGAAAGCCAATAAGTACAGACAGAGATTTCAGCGAGATGCTGGGGACACAGCCCCCTCATTAGTTAGAATACATGCATTCGTCCCTCCGTCATGAACACAACACGAACAGCTGGATTCAGAAAAGCAGACACGAAGGCTCAGTTCAAGGATTTTACTGACAAACTCAGAGTGTGCAGCAGGTTTCCTCACAGGCTGAGGTGAGGAACGAGAGAGCTTCCACTGCTACAGCAACCTGGCAGAGGAGCCGCTCCTTAAATACTGCAGGACGGCAACAAGTGATGAGGAGCAGGTGTGCCGCGCTCTCCTTAAACAGGCTGCGGTGCTATTTTACTCCAACAGAGGGTGCTCAGCACAGTTCATGAAGCAGACGCCACCTCTAATGCACTGATTTGTCCCCGCAGGTGCAAACTGGGGGTGCTGGAGTCATCACTGATTTTCAGATTTCATTTAAATACAGCGTCCTTCCTCCCACAGTCCAAACTGGTGGGTAACTGGTCACTCTGCATCATCTGTAGGTGTGAATGGTTGTGTGTCTCTGTGTGACTGACTCCTCACCCTGACAGTGAACTGGATAAAAGGAAGAGGCTGGAAATATTGAAACAAATCACACAGTCGTGCAGAACAGCATGAAAATGACTTCGTGATCACAAACAAATAAATGATTCTTTTATGCCTATTTCCTGAGCACGCTCTGGGAGCCGGACGGACGGCTGCACACTCCACAGATGAGCAGTCATCAGAGTTAATTCACTCGTTTCAGTTCAGCTGTTATTAGTTCCTGATAGTTTCAGAGTTGGTTTAGGCTTTTTAATGATGATAACATGCAGCCTGTCATTGGATAGAATAAATATTCCAGCAGGAGCTTTTGTTTCAGTCGTAGTTTTAAGTTTCAGTAATAAGTGTGATATTCACCACTGTTATACTTCCTGTCATACCTGCGAGGGCGCATGTGTAGTAACGTGTCTGTGGCCTCACGTTTACTGTCTCATGATAAAATCTGTGGTACTGGGACCGGAGCAGAGGCTGTGGACATGGAAACCATTAGCACACATTTACAGATCCACACTGATGGCTGTGTCCTCGTTGCTGTGTGTCAGCGTCACACACTCGCAGGTTAAAGCTCCACCAGCTTCGGTCATGAAGCTCATCATCATGAAACATTACAGACAACATTTTAAACAGCTCAGGTACCCTGGAGCCAAAGCTCGAGAGCCTGAGATGGTTTTGGACACGTGCAGAGGAAGGAAGTGCAGTCAAAGACAGAAGAAGAAGAAGAAG
>NC_052962.1:39278915-39373915 GCF_013358895.1 Oreochromis aureus
ACCACCTGCTTGATGTGAATTGAAACAAAAATAAGTGATTCCTGCGGTTTTGTTCGGCTCCGTTTCCTCTTTTGGTTTTGGAAGTTGTGGCTCGCCAAAGCAGACTTCTCTCTTTTCTCTGTGTGAAAGGTCACCGTTTCAAACATGCTGCAGGCACGGGGGGACACAGACTGTATATAAAAGATGGCTGTGCCCACTGTGACATCACTAGTTGGTTACTCTGAAGTATTTTGCTGCTGCCGTGTGGTTTTTTGGAGCCACGGGTGAGCACATTTGGAGAGATGGTGAAGTTTTCATTCATTGTGAATCCTCATATATTTACTTTGATAACTTCCTCCTCAAAAAATCCCAGAATTTCATTCCACTCAGGTTGAAGACCTTTTCAGTTCCACGCTGTAAACATGCTTTTTAATGCTGTAAAGTTTTATTATGGGGCTCTGTGGGGACTGTTGTGTCTCTGGGACCTCGAGTGGTCATCGGAGGAACTGCAGTTTTCGGCATTTTCCTGCCTGGTGGAGGCCGGGGGGCTCTACGGAATGACTGAATAATTTTTATTGTTGGAAAATAAATTTGGCTTCAAATCCACAGACTGAGAGGCAGAAGAGCCACGGTGACACCCAGAGGGAAGGAAGAGATGCAGCTGCACGCCCGGCTTTGGCACATCTGTACATTGAGCGTCCTGAAGGTGAAGAGCGCTTTAATCTTTAATAAACGTGAAATGAATGTCTGCGGTGAGAATGGTTCCATCGCAGCAGGAGACAAACGTTTCCTGTTATTTGGCGTTCCAGCCGGACGATTCTTGTCTCTAAAGCTTTTTATCTGCTGAAATTTGTGACACTGACGGTGCTTGATTACTATTTTAAAGACTATTTTGAGCCTTGACTGGTTCAGTTTTTAACTTTTGTTGCTAAGCAATGTTGACCAAAACTCTGCTTATTGGTTAGAGCTGGCACTTTTGCCTGGCAACATTACCTGATTGTGTATTCTGGAGACGCTGGCGAGAGCTTCCAGTTGCAGAAGATGGCGCAGGCTGTGGCATCGATCCTGCTCTGAAGGCCCTCTATTATTTCCAGCAGCTCGTCCTTAAATGCATCTGAACAAAACAGCAGAAAAGGGGGGCGGGTTCGAAATAAGCAGCGTACTTAACGGCACAGCGAATCCGAGTTTTGATAAAGTCCGACTGGCAGGCAGACAGCTGCAGCCCTTCACAGGAGAGGACCAAACGGGGGCAAGGTTAGTGAAGAAACCGGCTGACATGCAAGACCAGGCCTATCAGGGGGGCGATGCATTTACTGACAATCACCTCCGACTTCACTGCACTCAGCTAAACAAACAGACATTCCTCCCTAATTAACCATCTATAATCACTAAGACGCTGGCTGGGATAGAAATGAAATAAACTGAAATACACCTGAAACAAAAAACATGCTGTAAAAGAGAGTCCACCTGTTTCAGGGCAGTGCATCAATCAGACTTTATTTATTCATCACTGCACACAGTATTCACAGGCACGAGCTGATACTAAGACACAAAAATTGTATTAATTCATGATATTAAATTCAATTATATTAAATTCAATTATATTAAAACACAGATAAAAATGTGAGCTAATCATAAATGTTTCAGTTCTCTGGGTAGTGCAGGTATCCATCTGCCATAAAGCAGAGTCATGGGTTCAAATCTACGCTGAGGCCATTTAATTAGTGTCTTACTCCCAGTTTTCCTGAATTTTCTCCCCTATCATGGTGTAATAAAGGCTAAAAAAGCGAAAATATATTTAAACAATGGAAGTAAAATATAATAAAATCACAGAAATTTGCAAGGAATAGAGGACCTGATATATGATGAATGTTTAATATTAAGATATAGCCAGAAAAATAAAATAAAAAGAAATAAAATTGCATGGATGGGGTGAATAAAACAGAGAAATTCATCTGTGCAGACGACTGAGAGGCTGATCATTTAAATGAGCACAATTCATGAGAAATAAAAAGGTGTATTTTTTTTTTAAATAAATAAAAATACAGTAAAACTGCTAAATAATGCTAATTATCAAGAAACATACTGTATATTAAAAGGTGAGCAAAGGTCGAGTAATTTGAGAAACAGATGAAAACTGAAAATTAAATAAACAAAATAAATGAACATCAAAGAGAGTTCAGTTTCTCCTGCAGCTGCTTTTTTATATTTGACCTTTGACCTTATGGATAAGAAAGTATTAATAATTTGTTCTTTAAGCCTGAAAAGCAGCCACACTCTTTCTTTCTGTTTTAAGTGAACAGACTGAGATTTGGCACTAAAATGATTTTATCAGCACTGATAAGGAGCCGGGAATCAGAGCCCGATCATAAACTTACACTCGGGATGTTTCCGGGTTTGACTGGTGACGTTGCACATATTATCACAGAGGTCAAAGGTCACCAAATCACCCAAGTCCTCATAAACCGATCGCATAACTCACCTACACTTAACCGCCGGTGGGAGCAGGGCAGGGTGTGCTTCCTAAACCCGCCTGTTGGTGTCGCTGTCCGTCACGTTTTCGCACAAGCGCGAGGGTTCGTCTCCACGTTTATTGCATCTGATCAGGTACGACAAGCCCATTTATCAAAATGCACGAGCGCGATGCAGTCTGGTGGTCGTGGAGAAACTTTTCCTTCCACTCCCACGCACTCTCACCCTCCTCCTCCCACCGAAACTCCCTTTAAATGAGCCCAGGTTGAACAGGTGGGTGCTGATGCTCCAGCCGCACGTGAGCACGGTGCTGTGAGCGGGTCAGCTCTAGGCTCAAACAGGTGTCACAGAAACACCCGAGCGGCGTGGGTTTTGTTCCCACTCACATCGCTTTTATTTTAGATTTTACATTTTTATTTACATGTTGTGGGTTTTTTGCAGGAAAGCGAACTTTTGCAACATTTTCTCCGAGTTTAGGAGAATTCACAGAGATCAGAGCTGCACGGTGTCACAATCACGAACATGTCACACACGAGACGGGAACGAGTCCGGTGATGGTGTGTGTGAGCGGGTGTGAGGGTAAGAGTGCAGGAAAGTGGATTAAAATGAGAATAAAGTCGGTGCAGAGGACCACAGGTGTGTGAGTGTGTGTGGGAGCGTGTGTGTGGATGTATAGGTGGTGCCTGCCTGCTGCCGGGGTGCTGAGGCTGAGCCGCTGCAGGAGGGGGGCACGCTCGGGGGGTGCATGGCCGCCGCATGCCCGCGCCTCTCCGCCGTGCCAGCGTCCGGCAGCGCCGCGGTCCAACTTTTCTGTACATTTTCACGTCACCTGGACACCGAACATAAATTTGGCATCCTATGCAAATATATGCTGACGTAAAAGATCATGTGGTTTTTGTCGTCGATCCCCCCTATGAGCAACGAGCAGGCTTTTTTTCTCCTCTCTACTGTTGTCTTTAGGTTAGCTATGCTACAATCTTTACTGTACCCAGCGCTAGCTATATGCGCCCCGCACCGCTCCACTCTGGATCTCTGGGAATAATCAACTTCCAGCCTGTCGCACCGTGCAGCCACAGACTCCACACAGGTAGGACACGAGGGAAACTTCTCGTTTTTTTACTCGCGGGGAGAAATTTTGACCAAAGTGACCGCAAAAGTGAAGTTATTAAAGCGGCTTGGTTGCAGGCAGACTAGCCGCCTGGCTCCCTCTCTCTGCCCAGGCTGCTGCTGCTGTTGCTGCTGCTGCGGCGGCTGCTAGCGACCGTCCCCCTCCATCACAGCCTCTCGGAGTGGGAACCACGGCGCTCTCACCCCGCGGAGCTCCTCGGCAGCCCGGCTGGGATGGAAACACTTAGACACCTGGCTGTCAGGTAACTTTAGTTGCGGGGTGACTGCTCTCCGGGTGTATTTGAGGATAGTTGTGAGACAAGTGAATGTCACCGGTTCGCGATGTGCTTTTTTTTTTTTTTTTTTTTTTCTTTTCTAGTAGCCAACTTTTGCCGTCCCCCCCTCCACCCCCGGTGAAAGTGCACATAATAAATTTATTAGCCATTGGGGCTAGCCGTTAGCCAGTTAGCCCCTGCTAATGACGGGCGACCCGGCGGAGCTAAGAGCTTTAGCTTTAGCCGTTCCCCGCACACAGCAGCGGGAAACGTGGCTGCCCGTCTCTGGATGTTGTGCTTTCATGTCGGGAAACGCATTTGTTTTGGCTGCCTCCTTCTCCCCCTCCTCCCTCCCGTCTTCCCCCTCCGAGTTACAGCGTTGCTCCGCGGACCCGAGTGGAGGATAAATCCGCTTTTTGTCGGCGCCTCGCTCTCCGCGGAGCCGGTGACAGTGCGGTTAAAGAGTCGGCTCAAGTGTTGTTGTTGCCCGCTGTAGGTTAGGTTCAAACGGGGCTAGCTAGCAGACAGCCAGTCTGGCTGGTTGGGTCATCTGAGGTGAAGCCGCCGTCAGCGGGCTGCACAGAAACACGCTGCCTGTTTGCGGGGAGCCGCTTCCCGCTGCTTTACCGACACTTTTCCAGCTTTTCCGCTTTAAACTTGCCTTTCTCCGAGCTGTCTTTACCGTTAGATCGTCTTTTCGGGCTGTTTTCACCGCCGGTGAGCGAACTGTTCGGCGGTCGCAGGTTGAAGCGAACTGCCGATTACTTTATTAAACAGTTTTCCGCTCGGTGCTTTAAACGTGTTTAAATGTGAGGCTGAAGTAGTTTAAGAGGGGCTTTTTGGGCCGGGCCGGTTCCGAGGACGGGTTGCCTGTTTGGTGGACAGACGCTGACTTCGTGCCAGTTAATGGCAGACTGGTTTTCTACTGGTTTCAGGCTGCCAGGATCCACAGCGCTCGGCTTTTCCACGAGAAACGCCGTCAGTGTTTGTTCTTTTTGCACAAGTATGTTTTTAAACTGCATTTATAAGGATCCGCGTTGATATTGAACTGTTTTTACTCCGGTTACGCAGAAATGTGTGCGTTTTTTGCATAATTTTGCAAATACGCGCTCGGTCTATTTACATCCAGCGCCGTGTGTTGGCTGTGCCGTACGGACTGGGTCACTGCTGCCGCCCGACCGTGCAGGGAAACCGGCGTTATTAGCGCCCGTTTACTCACCGGGACTGCCTGCATGCCCCATATGTGACACCGCCAGGAGGGTATCCACATGAGGGGCGTGGGGTGGCACCAGCCCCCCTCAAATATCAGTGCCTCACCCCACAGGTCCTGCGGTCTAATGTAACTTAGTACATTTACTCAGATACTTTACTTGAGTGCACTTTTAATAAACTTTCAATTTATTTAACGATTTCTCCTTAAAAAAATCTCAGAATGAGCCTTTGCAGGATTTACCGTACTTACAATTAAGGCACAGAGTTCCCTTTTTGACCTTAGTTAACAGAAAATTGGGATGTTTGATTATTAAAAATTAATTCTAAGCTTGGGAAAATTAAACCACACTTAAAAAATACTGTTTAAAAGTATTTTTTTAAAGAAAGATGTTTGTTGGTGGATTTTATATAAAACCAAACCAAACAGCTATATTTTGGATGCTTGTGTTGCACTTTGTGCTCTAGGCTTTGTTTTAAAGCTTTAGAGGTCTGTTGCAGATTTAAAAATATAAATTACTCATATTTGGTGCTGTAATATTTTAAATAACACTCCCCAGCAGCATATAGGTACAGAAAATCATATCCAGCTGCAACATTAAAGTAAAGTCTGCACACCATTATGATCTAATATTATAATGCATGTCATTCAGCACAGTGAGTAGTCTGTATGTAGGTACTTGGAGCATATTTTGCAGTACAATTTAAGGCTTTTCATACTTGTTTTGCTTATTTGCACACTAGTTTTCTTCCTTGAAAATAAATGTCTGTATCATGGCACAGGACTGAACACGAGTGTGAAATATTTTTATTTCCTTTGGGCCCCCCCATTCTAAAAACCTCCCGTGTACGCCCATGGACGTGGCAGCTGTTCCTTCTTCTTGTAGTCAAACTTCTCCAAGTTCGCCCAGCTTGTGTTCACTATGTTCCCCGACCTAATTTCCTACCCCAAGCCCTGTTACATAAAATCATGAATAATTAGGTGCAGCCGGCTCGCATGCCGGTTCAGACCTAACGCGGTGACGTGGTTGGAAATTAAAAGGCCATTTTGACCTGTGAACCCCCCCACGGCCCCCCTTCAGTTGGGAAAATATCTCTGAAAAGGCGTAGTGGTGTTTGTTTTGCAGCTTTCGCTGCTGTCCTCATGTGACTCCCTGCAGTCTGAAGGACGTACAGGAGGAAGATTTCTGTCAGGCTTAGGCGAACAGGTGTGTAAACTGAATTTGGGCAGGTTTCACCCTCCACCACATCCCTGACAGTGTGACTGAAGTGTGTCTTGGCTCTTGGAAATCATTGGAGAGGCTCGTATTTGGCAGCGGCTCCTCCTCTTCCTCCTTCCTCTATACTGCCCGGTGACAGCCTTAAAATCCACCTCCTCCCCGCCGCTGCACCGTGCGCTCCCGCTGAAAGTGTGTCAGGATTTTTTTTTCCTTTTCTTTTTTTTAATATTATCTCCCTCTCGCCTGTTCTGGTTCATAATCACATTTCCTTTTCCATTGACCGACTTTTTTTGTCTCATATTTTGCCGCTATTGTATCTGCGCCGTGTCAGGCTTTTTAATCCTATGATATGGATGCAGGGATCAGTCAGTCATGCTGCCAGTCTCCGAATCAGAGCACGCTCGCTTGCTCTCTGGCTGCTATTTATTTGTCACAAACGCCAACACACACACACGGGCGCACACACAGCACGCAGCTTTGGTGCGCTTTCCCTTCCTCACTACTACTCTCGCGTCTCTCACACACACGCGCACACACACTTTCGCTTTTCCTCTTCCTGCCCTGACACGCTGCTTTTTTCTTTGACACACACATTTTGCCGCTTCCTGGGAAGTGCAGCTGTGATTTGCTGTTGCCACCTGACCTGTCACCCCAATCCCCCCCCCACACACACACGCACACACACACGCAGCCATAGTGTGCTTTATTTCACCGTTTGCACTGCTCACATCATTGGTTTTTTATTGCAGAAAATTGCTGCTCCACTCGTGTGTTTTCATTATTTGTGGCGATAGAAAAGGACCCCTTTCTGTGTGTGTGTGTGTGTTGCCCTCAGTGGCATTCAGTCGTGAGAGCTCACACACACACACACACAGACACACTATGCAGCACTCTTTGTCGCTCTGTCAAACTGCTATTTATTTCACGCACATGTACACGCACACATGCAGAAAGCATGCATGACAGCTGCATCTTTGCACACACACACATTCAGTCACTCCTTTTTTGCTCTTATGGCGCACACACATTTGTAGTTTGGGTGCTATATGAAAAAGTAAAAGAGGGTGTGTGTGTGTGTGTGTGTGTGTGTGTGTGTGTGTGTGCTTGGGAAAGAGTACGAGCATGCCAGGTTGTGCGTGAGTGAGTGAAGTGGGGGTGATTTTCTGTGAGTCACTGCGTGTGTGTGTGTTACTGTCCACTCCTGCCTCACTGCTGGAGCTCTTCACAGGGAAGCGCACACACACACACACACACACACACACACACAGCGGGTGCATTGGATGTGCACGGCTGCTGCTGTTGGATCAAACCCACGTTCCACGTCGACTTGGAGGCTTTTCAGAGGTTGAAGTTTGTGTGAGCGCGAGCACCGGGATCCCCATTCAATCAGATTTAACTCCAGACCAGAAATGAAGCTCCTTCTTTTTACTGTTCGCTGCTTTAATAATCTTTTATTCCCCATTTCTTGGTGCTAAAGCGGAAATCTCGCCCAAGGATTTTATGTCTCGGTAATTTTTTTCCCTCGTACAGAAATTAAAAGTGATATTTTTTGCAGTTTTTTTCTGCCGTGCAAACATTCGTGCGCTGCAGTGAAAGCTTTCATTACTCGCCATGAAATGTATTTTTTAAAAGTTGTGTGTGTGAAAAGTCCCACTGCTGTTTGTTCCAGCTGTGGAAAGGCTTTCAGCCAAATACGGTCATTTTTCAGCTCAGACCTGCTACTTTAGTAAAACATTAATTCCTACCTTTGAACTCGTGGGTGCTCATTTTCACAACTTAAGTCCATTTTTACACCTGCTTTTCCTCAGAAAACACGTCTCCTGATCTTGTAAATCACCTGCAGACGGTGAGCCTGGTGTAGTTATTAGAGCTAAACTGACAAAGCAGCCAGGCTGATTCATTGGTCGATAATTGCTCGGTGCAGCTTTATCATACCTGTATATTCCAGCTGACAGGTACAGAGGATGTAAGGAAATGTCATACTATGCTTGGGCTTCCAGCTCTGCTCCATAAAGCTGGAAATTCACTGACTAAAGTCGGGTTATTTAGTGTCTGGAGACGGCGGCCATTTTTTCTGGGCTGTCTGTGCTGACTTCCTGTTCTGTGAAACAATCACATGCTAAAGCTAAAAATAAGCAAAGCTGTCCTTTTAGTGTGTTCTGTCTTTTGCTCTCAACATGGGCCGTTTACCTGCTTCCATTCAATCCTGCTCGGTGATGATTGGTCATCGAAATACTTGGCACCAATCACACAGCCGTAGAGACAATGGCTAAAAGTTTCACTGCATTTTGGCGTTTGAGCTTCCACTTGAGCTCTCTGAATGGACCAATGCTCAGGTGAATTAAAGCCCTGAAGGCTTTCGGTACCAAAGAATTTTTGTACCTTTTGACCTGGAGCTTTAACATAAACTGTATTCAGTACAGTTGGTACTCATTCAAATCAAAGGTTTAAACCAGACCCGTCAGTTTGGGCCTGTATGGAGCCCCTCTGATGACATGGTCCAAAAAATAAATAAATTGTGGCCACTAAATTCTATTTCGAGGGCCCGAAATAGGTATAATGTGCACACGAAATGCTAATTTGTGGGCATGAATTGGGTATAACGTGGCAACGAATTACGCATTTGTGGCAACGAAATATATAACGTGCGCACATCATATTGATGCAATTCCTAGACAGCTGTGTAGAGACATAAGCATAAGAGTAGGCTAAACCTATACACCATGGACAGAGACAGTATGATTGAGTTTTATTTTAGGCTGGGAATGAGCTACAAATGCATTTTGAAAAGCCTGGCAATGCAAGGAACCATTATTATGGAGAGACAGTTAAACAGGATATTGAGAGCCCAGTTGCTTTACAGACGTAAGAACGACCTGGACGCTGGGATAGATTTTATTGTCAACCAACTGCAAGGGCCTGGGAAGGATCACGGTTATCGATCAATTGTTTCGTCCCCACAAATTAGCATTTCGTGCCCACGAAGTAGTATTTTGTGGCCGCAAATTATTTATTTTTTGGACCATGTCATCAGAGGGGCTCCGTAGGCCTGTGAAATCCAGGATGTTTTGGGAAGTAGTGGTTACTAATTTATCTGAAAGACTTAAAAGACGACGTGACCACTGGGAAGAGTTGGGCTGTTCTTCAAAGATCCCTCCCCCGCTGTATCATCCTACATCTTACCAGTCCAACATCAGGTAGTACGTTGTTCTTCTGTGTTTAATGGTAGCTGAGAAACTGGTCAGAGGTGCATTTCCTACCAACACTAACATGTTAGATCCATTAGAATTAGAAATATGTGGACTACTTAAAATTAATAACTGCTTTTACACAAAACTCAAACTAGCTGCCTGCAGCAGTTGGGGTTGTGTGTGCTCACATTGGGATCGGATTGGCGGGACCTCAGTGAGCGTGCTCTCAAATAACATCTACAGTATTTCCACAGTATTTAGTCTTCAGTGTGTAACCAGGCAGGAAGTTTTAACGTGTGAAAAACTGCATTACAGTGTGGAAGAGCCTTAAACCTGCATACTTTCAAACAGCCAGCAGGGGGCGACTCCTGTGGTCGCTAAAAGATGTTGGATTTCATAGACGTCAATAAAGGAAAAAGGGCCTGCTGCTCGCTGGACTTCTCCGGATGTCTTTATGGTTTTGATCATTTTGTGCATTTTGATCTCACTAGAAAAACAATTTTAATCACGTTACGTTAAAATGAGCCACCGTCTCGGCGTCTCCTGCAGGAACAGACTCGTTGTTGTGTTTGTATTGAGACTCTTACCGATGTGGTGTTGTTGAGTTGGTGTGTGTTTTGTCCACATGTGATCGAACACGCTCCGTCCGTCGGTTTCTCAGTCAGATCCACTTCTCGCTGCAGTCGGTGCTTTTACCGCCGTCTGCTCAGAGTAGCGCTTATTAGTGGCAGTTTTTTTTTTTCTTTTTTTGAAAGGCAATTGAAGGAATATTAAAAGACCCGGTGAGAGCTGAATTACTTTCACCTGCACTGAATCCAGGAAACCTCAAGGCGGACTGGTCACAGAAATGAAAACATCCTTTAGGCACAATGCTTCGAGTCAACTTTGTTACAGAGTTGACCTCCGGTGTATTGTCTCTGTGGAGGGCCGTGTGTAATTGCTGCTTTTATTTCCATTCTGGCGACGACCTTGTTGGGTTGAAGCCGGTCGCTCGACTACATAAAGGTTTTTTAAGAGGAGTCGTCCATGTTGTGCCTCTAAGTGGCTGAGAAGTGTCTTTTTCTGGTACTAATGAAAGAAAATCGTTGATTTGTGAGCGTTTTTCTCTGGAGGTCTTCTTACAGCAGCCCCGCTGACGTTTGCGTTTTTCTGGAAATGTTCCTTTCACTGTTTTCACGGTGACGTCCTCATTGTTCATCCTGCCTGAAACGCGCGACCTCTGAGAGACGGCCAGCGCTCGTCAATGAGTAAACGGCCGGTATTCTTCAATGACTGAGACTAGTGAGATGTGGTCAGTGATTCAGAGCAATGGAAGCAGGGTTATCCTGCATGATTCAGCTCAAAGTCACTGATGATATTCAGAGGTTTTGGTTTTGGTCTTCCCCCAAAGGAAAATCATCAGGACTGTAATAAAAATACTTTTAACCAGACTTTTTCGAGCAGGCTTTCATCGCCTTTCATTCATTCGTGGCTGATTACTGCTATAACCAGACGCATACTGATTGTTCTTATGTGTATAGTCCCCCCCAAAGGCCCAGTCTGAGCCAGGATAACCCTGATATTACTGATTTATTATCACCCAGACCAAGTCTGATGTGTCTAATGAACTCATCGCACGAAAGGTCTTTTTTATTTTACAAGATAACTTTAAAAAAGGCCTGTCGAGTGTAAAGCTGCACCGGCGGCTCAGAGCTGAAGCTGCATAGAGATGTAAGCTGTCTCCGACACCTGTGTGGTGCAGACAGGGCTGAAAATATATCTATTGATTATTTATTTGCCTCTTTCATTCCTGCACCTCTGCTCCTGCCTGGGTAAAGCTATGTGATCAGCACAGCTTCTTTTGTCTGTGTTTTAGCAGATTTTCTCTGAGTACGTCAAGCTGAATTCTCGGACATTCGGTGGAACGATGAAGCGTCAGCAGAGGAAGAAGACGTGCTGTTTAGATGCTGATCTGAATGTGTTGGTTTAAAACTGTGGAATTACACACAGGCTTTGGTGGTGGATGCGTTATTCGAGTGCCTGTGTTGGCAAATCTAAAAACTTCCATCCAAGTCTTACCTGCTGATGACATCTGTAATAGTTATGAGGTGCAGCTGGATGAATGTTAAGGATTCACTGGGATGTTGGACAACATTGGCTCGATCTTTGGCAGATACAGACATCAGCAATGAACCGTAAATTAACCTGCAAATATCGGCCCCGCAGATAACATGACATTTGTCAGTTTTGTGTTTTATTTATTTATTTTTATCTGTTGTGTCAGAAATGCTAAAAGAAAAAAACTGTGAACAGCGTCAACCAAATTATTATTTTAAACATCTGTTCTGCTGTAGAATGTCACGATTTGTGCATCTCTAACGAGCAGTTACCCGAGACAATCATATTTTTGAATACTGAACAGCCGTTTAGCTGTAAAGACTGAAGCATTTATGCAGCGAAAAATAGAAATTTCCTCTTGTTTTTACCAGCGTCTGCTGCGATGCTCCTGGCGACTCATTTAGTGGTTTGTTTTTGGGTTTTTTAAACACGAGGGGAAAAACAGACGTGTTTAAAAGTCAGAAAAAACCCAGAAAACTGTAAAAAGTGAGCCCGGTCTGACGGTCGAGGGTAAAGAAGTCCTGGAGAAACGTGTGCTAGCACCAACCTGCATCTTCATCGGCAGCGCAGTGACACTGGCAGACTGGCTGTTCTCAGGCTCTTCCTCGTCTGATGGTTAATCAATATAAAAACACTGATGCGTCTTTAGTGCTGAGAAGTGGATATACGAACGGAGTATTAATAGCAGCGCAGCGTCCTGCGGTCTGCACGCAGCTTCACAGGCTTTTCCACACTGCCAAGAATAACTGGGGGAAACACTGAATACTTGTAATTGTTTGAAGTTTTTGGCAGGACGAGGCCAAATTCTCAGATATTGAAAACTGGCACAAAAAAGCAGATTCGCTCCAAAAATATCAGCGATGGAAAAACTGGAATGGGTCAAACCAAGAAAGCAGAGCGGGCTCGTTCTTCTGAGGTCTACTGTACATGCTAATGACGCTCGCCCAAAAATATAATAATGTATGCAGGGAGAAAATCAGACCGCAGAGACGTGACAGAACCAAAGAAGGAGAAATGCAAATGACTGATTTTTCCAGATGAGAGAAGACGGCGAGCTTGTCAGCTGTGAGCTCTGTAAGTAATTAATATTAATGTAACATGAAAATAAACCAGACTTCACTCGTGTCTGGAGCAGGATGGGCGGTCTAGAAAGCTGGCGTGGGTCCGGCCCGGTGGGGAGTCACGTGACTGATAAACAGCGCGCCGTCCTCCACGTGACAACGCTGATGATGAAGCGTGAGCTGACAAATGTGTCGCCTTGTTTTTGAGCTGGAGCTGCAGCTTTGCCTCTGGACCAATCAGTTTAACGTCGACCTGCAGCTCAGTCCCGCCCACTGCTCCGTCAGCAGCATCCGAAATGGCCCCTGAGGGAGGTCATGTGACGACGGAGGAAAAAAGAAATCCTTTATTACAAAATAAAATGTTCACATGACCGCTTTCTGGGAGCGGAGCTTCTGTGAACGGGACTATTGACTGATCAGAACGTTACCATCGGGTCACTGCTCCGTTCAGCCCGGACATTAGCAGCGGCGTGACGCTGCTCTCACAGCGAGCGCCAACAAACACGCACGACTTCAGTTTATTGATCAGGAAACTTTATTTTCGTCCCGCTGGACACACAGATCAATCTGCAGTGAGATTAAAGGCTTGCAGTATGGAAATATTAAAGGGCTGCATGCACGTAGGACTGCAGACGGCTCTCTGCTTATACTCCCTCCATTAGATCCATGAATTAGCCTCCAGTGAATTCATTAGATTAAATCATTTCAGGCTTAATCTGATCATGTTTTGTCGAGTCCTGAGTTAAAACTTGTTTTCTTTCCTTAAACATGGGACAAAGTAAAATATGTGTGTGTGGGAAGCTTGTGGAGTATTTTAGCCCTGATTCTGTACATACACAGCTTTTTTTTTTTTTTTTTTTTTTTTTTTTTTTTTAGTAATAATTGTTTTTGTGTTTCGGCTCGGGAGATAAAACCGCTCGGTTACGTTTGTGCTGCAGTCACAGGAGATGTGAAACTCGTATCTGAGCAACCAGTCGAGAATGACAAGCGATCACTGTGCAAACGCAGAGTTATTTATTTCATTATTATGCGTTTTCCTCCCAGTGTGACTGAGAGGTTTGGGGTTAAATACGCCGTGTCAACAGTGACTGCCCTACAGACCCGACCTCTCACCTTGTCTTTACTTCAGGCACCGAGGGACTCCATATCCTAAAAACAACTCTAAAGGGGTTCCCGGGGTGTTCCCGTATTAGGCTGAATGTAAGATACTAAAGTAGCTGCCATCACACACACATACTGGTTTTTAGGATCTATGTTTTGAAGCCTCAGTTTTGGTGTTCAGCGTCTCCAACGTTAGCTTCTAGGAGCCACATTAACAACAGACCGGCGTTAGCCGCTAAGGCTAATATAATCACTGAAACTTAAACCTGCTGATGAGCGCTGACTGACAGGCAGATAAAATAATCACCCCCAAAACATCCACCTGACAATAAACTGGCCACGCCCCTAATTAGTCAAACAGGTGAGCAGCGAGTGAGCTTTTAAACATGTGTATTTATGGTGTTTTCACTCGTCTTCCTATCAGAGTCCATGCTAGCAGGAACACCTGCTGCTGCTGTCGGTAACAACATCTGGGCCGAACGAACATCTGACATGATCTCTGGCTTTCAGCACAAAGTTGTCCTTTGTAGCTTTACATTAACTCCCATGTTGAAGGTTTATGGCTAAACCTGATAGAACCTGATTACGTGGCGCGCACGCTCGGCCCGGCGGGTGGAGTTGGTGTTAAAGTGGTTGCAGCTGTAGCGGAGCAAACCTGCATCAAACTTCTCATCCGGAGATCTTATCCAAACCGCTGCAGGTCCTTCTTTCCGAGGAAGCGCATTATCTGAAATATATGCAGGGCCCAGTGTGCGCGAGTGTGTCATTTTGTCATTTTGACATAATTTACTGAACAGCCTTTTTAAAGAAGTCGCCAAATTTGTTTCTGTTTTATGCCATCAATCATCCGGTGAAAGTAGGTGTCACTTTTGTTTTCGGCTATCTCATTTTTTAGAGCGAAAACACTTCAAAAACAGACGCCGTGCGTTTGTTACCGCTGCTTATATTATTTAGATTTGCTTCTTTCTTCCTTCTTAAACCTCCAAGAAGTCATTTTTATTCATGAAGGGAGAAAAGAATGCTTATTTTCTCATTAAAGCCTGCAGTGTGTGTGCGTTTCTCAATTACTCAACACATGAGTGACCAGCAGCACTGATGGGCTCATCAGACAAAAAACGTCTTAGATTAGCTTCCCCCCCCCGCACCCCACCCCCCAGCCCAGAGCTGTGATTTGTTGAAGGCCCCCCCCCTCCTCCCCGCCTCTGCATCGTTAATTTGAACCTTGTTTCAAACATTTATCCAGAAAAAGCTCGCTGAGCACAGTTTCCCCTTTTCCATCACCGGCCTCATTGATATTCATATGTTTCCTCGCGGTCACACCTGGGGGCCGCGGGCTCGTGTCGCAGCAAGGCGCTGCCCTGCTCGGCAGAACTTCAGCAGTGCTTTTCTTTTGTTTTTGAATTTCTGCGCGGCACCGACGGTTTCCAGCGTTTCCTGATCTTCCCAGCTGCTCGGCAGTCGCGGCCAGCAACTTTCCAGGCCTCGGCCCGTTTTCTGCTCTTTGTCTCTGTTTCTGTTTGACAGCAAATCCTCCGCTGAGCCTCGCACTGCCGCAACAAAGTGAAAAACTCTGCTGCAGCAGGCCGGCGGCGAGCGAGCGTCTCTGCCCAGGCGCGTTCGCTATAACTGAGAGCTGATGATCCTCACTTACACGTACGCTTACAGCGGGCACGCCGTTTTATCAGGTACGAACTCTGACCATGCTTGGGCGGTGTGCACCTCCTTCATCGCCCAGTTCGAGCCTCAGACTGTGCTTCATCGTTCTCCTCCAGCTGGTTTTCAGCACACTCGTTTAGCTCGAGCTGAGATGAGTAAAAGGAGGATTATTAACCAAAGCGTCGACCTTCAGGTCACTCAGCGTCTCGCCTCGCCCCGTCGGCCTGTTTCCCATGTGGTTATAATGTTTTAAGTTAACGCAGTTAAAGTTGAACACCTTGGTGTTTCCTGTCTGATGATCAGAGGGATGAACATTAACCGGTTCCTCATCAGTGGTCTGCACGCCTTCACCTCTGAGGTGGAACATGGAGCTCGTAGCTCTGCATGCAGGGAGGCGGGTCCAGGTGCCGTCCAGGCCGGGTCTCGGTCCTGAACATCAGCGCGCCGCTGAAGGCGGTTAATCGGCCCGTTGGTTTGTTCGTACGTGTCTGCAGACGACTGCTGCTCTGCAGACTGTTGTTCATGCTTAAACATGTGCAAGCTGGACACAACGTGACCGCTCATTGGTGTTTGGAGACGGGGAGTATAAAAATAGTGCATTACTTAAAATATTCCATTCATTGTCTGCACAGGTGGGACCGGGAATCGAACTGTTAACCTCTGCAGCGGTGAGCTGCGTGTTGTTTAGTCAGTGTTGGAAAATGAAGATCTCACATGTGGATGGAGAGCATCGAGCGCGGCCTCTCTCGTTTTATTTTACAGCTTCTGATATTAAACCGAACCATTTGCAGAAAAATGCAGGCAGCGGTTCTCGGCTGCTCATCAGGACCTCGGCGGTCTCGTGCTTGGATTTATTCGCCAGAACTGGATTTTCACTCTAATAACAGCTGGTCTGCGGTGCTTCTGGAGCTGCCGGTTCCTTGGACACGTGTGGTGGGGCGGAGTGAAGAGGAATCAATCACACAGGTCTTCCACAGGCTTGTGAAACGTCGTCGGGCCAAGAGGATCAAACTCTGATCCAACATTATTTCCCAGTGATTGCAGGCGGGGACGAAAGCTTCCAGCATCACGTCATGAACGCAGAAGAAGTAACATGTTTTCCCAAAACTCCAGCAGCTAAAACCATGTTTGGCTGTTGATTGTTTTTTAATAAATAATGAGAAACTTGCAGAACCGTCGGACACCCAAAGATCTGCAGAATAAAGACAGAACTCGGGATATTTCGCCTTTAAACAAAGCTTCGTCCCATCTTCAGATAATCAAATAATCTCTGTAATTATTGAATTAATCCTCACTAATTATTCAGAGCTCCTTTATTTTCAATTGTAATAAATCCAAAAAGCATTTCGTCTTTAAAATATCACAATAAATTAGCAGCATTGTGACTATTATCCTCCTTATGAGGCGTCATCCAGCAAATGTTTGTCTTTTTATTACCTGATAAACAAGTAAAAAAAGAGAAAGCGGTGAATGTTGGCTGGACGGATTACCTGTGGGACGTGTTCCTCGTTCAGCTGTGGTGTTCTTTTGATTTATTTGCATTTTGTTGCGTCTTTGCTGCCAGTTTGGAGGAGGCCAACTGGCACCCAACATGCTGCTCCCCCCTGTTATTTCCCAGACGAGTTTTGGCCTAAATTGCTGGGAATTAGAAATGAATCCTAGACGATGATAATAATGGTGATAATATTGATAACGAGAGTAAATCTGGTGAGGATAGGTCTGTGCCTCTTAGATTAATTCAGCCCTTTTTATTTGAAGTTGGTAAGACAGCAGAGCTCAGCCTGCTTTGTGTTGGTGTTTAATGTGGAGGCTCTCAGTGTAATAAGATTATTATTTACATATCATAACTCAGCCCCTCGTATCCCATTAAATAACATCTGCCTTTCACTCGAGTGGCACAGCTGTTCCTTATACACGCCGTCCTGCAGGATGAACTCGATAAAAAGAAAGTTCCAGTTTTGGAGACGTTTGCACCGATTGAATTTGCCACATCACCGACCTGCTCCTCAGGAATCACAGGAATCTGGATCCTGTGGGATTCGGTGTAAATGGGAAATGGTTTGTGGCTGCAGCACTGCGAGACCAAAGCTCTCCTTTAAAGACTTTTATTGAGAAAATCTGCAAATCAGGAGCCCCGAACTTCCAGCATTACAGCACAGGGAAAACTCACACCTGCTCTGAGCTACAACCGACCAATCAGAGCAGCTCAGCTGGGTTTGCAAATGGGAAGTGGGAGTGGGACAAAATGTTTGTATTACCAGAGTCGAGGCGGACGCTACTTGAAAAATGTCTCTTTCTATAATGCTTTTGCTTAAATGGCTCAGAGTGAAACCATTTGTGGGAATCCTGAAGTTTCCCCATGGAAAAGCCTGTAGTCATAGCGAGGAGCTGCTGAATGATGTGAGTGGATATTGATGCTTTTCTGAACGCAGCAGCAGAAATTTCACTTGGCCCGTATCTCAGCCCGGAGCTGTGACGGTGTGAACCGCTGCAGCTCTGCTGAGGCGATCCCTCCTCTTTAGATTTAAAAGTTAGATCTTCATAATAAAGTTCTGCTTATTGCGACGCCCGGCTCAGGCGGTCGAGCCCGACACGTTTGATCTCGGGGTCGGGCCCAGAGTGGGGTGTTTGAGGCCCCTCCCACAGACCAGAGACGTGCATGTTGGTTTGATTGGCTTTAGGTGTGAATGATGGTCTGTGTTAGACTGTGATAGGCTCCACCCCCCTGCAACCCTGATAACGAGAAGCTGGATGGATGGATGGTATAAAACAAAATAAAGAAGTGTTGTTAAGGTAGTTTGTTTTTTATGTTCTTGGAGTGAAAATCTTTTTCTTTGGATAGTTTTTTTTTTTTCCCAACAAATATTTTTTTAAATTGTCCCCGTGTTTAAGCAGCCAGCGGTCCTGAAAACGACTCTCAGTAGAAGCAGTAGGGAAAAAGCGATGATTGCTCCATGATGATGTGCCCCGGCTGCAGACTCTTTAGAGCTCGTGATGCATCCATCCAGCCTGCACTGTCTTTTAAAACCTGATTGGTAGAGCTACTTTACTTTTGCCCTCTGATGTACCCCAGCATCAGGAGAGTCTTCAGAATAGACATTACCCACACTTAACTCTCAACAAACCCCGCTGCCGAGGCCGCCATCGCACCGAAACGCGCTCAATGTGATACTCCCTGACGGAGGCTTATTCATCTCACATGAAAGAATGCATTTCAGACGCGGCGAGGAAGACGTTCCTCCTCTCAGCAAACTGTCCCGTCTACATTTTTGGAAGGAAAGTTGTTGCGAAGATGAAAATAATATCAGGGGATTCAAAGTCGAAAAACGATGCCGCGATCGATCAGAGTACACCTGAGCTGCAGGATCCCCGATAAGATCCGTCCGTCAACAGAAATGGATTGAATGCGACCGGGATCGGACGGCCGCTGAGAGGAAAAATCTACAGAAACAGGCAGAGAACGTGCGCGCTGAAAAGCTTCAGGAAGTAAAGCAAACAGGTCCTGGTATGCCCCGTACGTGTGGAAACATACAAATGAAGAATGTAGAGTGTGTGTGCGAGTGTGAGAGAGCGAATGAGGCCAGAGTTTCCTTTCAGGGACCGAGATGTGGAGCTGAAATGAGTCTGAAATTAGAACCAATTCAGATCACTATTAACTGCAGGTTTTCATTCCTCGACTTCCCTTGAGCAAAGTGCTGAACTCTCAAATGACTGAAGCTGCTTACACCAGATGACTGTGGCCTTCAGCGGGTTCAGTGCCATAATACTCATATTTTCATTTTTCTTGGCTTAAATTGGCGTTTGTGAGCGAGGCTTGTGAATGGTACCAGGGCTGCTCCTTAAAGCATGAGTGATTCTTTTGTGCCGGAGCTCCAGATGTGAATGCAGTACTGAACCTTTGCAGGCGAAGCTTTAGCTGAGCTTCAATCGACTGAGTCGTGTCAGAAAGCAGGTTCTGATTCTTGTACTCAGGCCTTTTCAGACTCTACGTAGCTGCTGAGCCTCAAAGGTGAAGCCACCGCAGAAGTGCTTTAAACTGCCGGCTTGTTTCTGCCTGTTGGCGTCATTTCTGGGGCTAAATGCTCCTTAGTTTCAAAAAGCAATCTTAGGTCATCCCTCAGTTTTTGGGTCATGGTTAGAGAGGCGAGGCTGAGATGGTTTGGACACGTGGAGAGGAGGGAGAGTGGACAGGCAGGAGGAAAAGAGGAAGACCTCAGAGGAGCTGGATGTGCTGAAGGAGGACGTGTGCACATTTACTGCGCACACTTTTAATTCTTATCATCATTTTAAAAGCACAAACCAGAAACATTCACCTTCAAAATAAGAGTTTCTTCTTAAATCTTAAACCTTTTACTCTGAAGGCAGCTGTTTTCTATTTCCACTTTCAGCTTCCAGAGAAACCACAACAAGGTCAAGCCTGTACCACTGTGTGACTGGTGTCGCCTAATGTTTAATAATCTGCCTTAAAGACTTAAAGATCTGCGTAAATATTAATGTCCTTTATTAAAATAAAAGACAACCTGAGCAGCTCTGACCAGCTGAAGGACTGTGAGTGGCTGTGATTGGCTGTGATTGGCTGTGATTGGTGACGGCTCTTTACCTTTGATAAACAGTAAAAACTCAAAACGATCCTTCTTATGACTTTGAAAGACACGCTCTTATTATGAAAGGTCAGGATTATAGTAACTGTCTGTGGGTTCACCACAGTCGTCTCCTCATCTGACACGGGAAAACGTGAAGACGTTAACTCCAGTTTAGCTTCACTCCGCTGACTTCCTGTCAACTTCAGAATTCATTTAAAGATTTTATTGATCGTTTTTCGTTCAGACGCCTGTGCGAGCATCGAGGTCTGCTCATCTGATGACCATATTAGAACTGTGTGAGCTGTGTCTACATTCGAGCCTAATTAATCTTTGTGTTCTTGTTGTTTTATTGGTCGACTCTGCGTGACCGAGGCCAAAGAGAGGAAACTCTGACGTTACCCTGTGAGGCGGGCTGAGGATCGGTGGGTTTGTTTTTTGGCGAGGGGAAGATTTTCATGTTCCAAGCTTAAAAATGGAAGACTCTGTAAATGCAGTGCCACGCTCCGACGCTGACCCTTGACCCGGTGGGTGATCAGAGGTTACCAAAGTAACCAGGCATCCTTCCTCCTGACATCAGAAAGTCTACTTGTGAAATCATTCATCCGTCCTAAACTGTAAAATCTGTAAAGTCATTTTTCTTTTTGCTTTGCCGTGTTTGAAAGCAGCAGGACGGAGCTTTTTTTTTTCTTCCTGGTTGCCACCCTGCAGAGTCGCGCTGTATGCAGGTCAGTGTACTGCAGGTATTTGTCATAGTGACCTCTTTCTCCGTCTGCAGAGCGGCTGTTACAGAAATCCGAACAGACAGTCTCTGGGTTTGTGCAGAGAGCCGAGCTCCCGCTGTTTGCTACCTAACATTCACATTAATATCTCGCACCGAGCCCGCGCACGCTCCGAGTGTGTGTTTCTGAGTAAAGAGCCATTAAAGCACTCAGGTTTTACTCCACGGCAGCTCTCTGTCACTTCTGCCAGTCAAAGGAAGCGAAGGGGCTTCAAAATAAGAGCGAGCAGGGCTGGCTCGTCTTTTGTCAGGCGGCACGGGTCTAAAGACAAACATCCCAAATGTAATTGCTTAAAAAGACATTTTTAGCGGTTTGCGTGCCGTCTTCTTGAGATTCATCAAACGGTGTCTGAAGAACTGTTGAATTTAGTCTAATGGGGCGTGTTTGAAAGCGTCTCTGCCTCACAGGCTGCTTTTCCTCGATTCTGCTTCATTAGACGGTGTATATACAGTGGAAAACTCACAGGGAAGATGGGAGAGGAAGCCAAATGTAAACTTGGACAGAAAGCCCGTCCAACACAAACAAAAGTGGCATTTTGTACCTTTACTGTCCTTTGTTCCCGGCCTCGCTGTGGCATGTGTGCTGTTGTCAGACTGTATACAGACACACAGGGAGGTATAAACTTGGGCAAAGAGCAAGTCAAACTCTGGTTCTTAGTTTCCTACTTCAGCTTTTAATGTGGTCGAAAATTCCACGATTTGGTGACGTGCAGACAAGGCGTAAACCACAGGGACTATTTATAGGCTCGGGCGGCGGTGCAGGGCTTGCACCATCCTGCCATTTCTCCGCCTGACTCATCACCACGACAGGAAATGAACTTCTGTCTTTCTTCGCCGGTCACAGCAGCAGATGGTTTTCCAAATCCATCAGCCACTCCTTGCTCTTTTACTAGCCAAATTAATTTCATTTAAATCGTTTTTTTTCTCCAAACGGCGTACAGGCCCCTGAGTGGCTGGTGTCTTGCCAAACTGCCAGAATCACCAGCGGAGCAGAGAAATCTACCAGATGTAATCAAAGCGAGCCAGTTTGGCTGGTAGGAACATCACTTCCTGCTCAGCGCAAGTCTCTCATTTGCATCGAAACCCAAATTACCGAGTACACCTTCGGTTAACCTCTTCCACCCCGGAGGTCCCCGGAAGAGTCTGTTATAATTCACCGAGGAGGCTGGTGTGATTGTAAAATGGAGGCAGCGCCGCTTCGGCTTTCTGAGCTGCGCTCCAGGATTTATTTAGAGTCCGGGCTCAGTAATCTTATTGTTTGCTGGCTCGTTGTTTTAAGGCTGTTGTTCTCTGGCTCATGTAAAGTAAGGTTGTCAATATTTGATGGAGTTTTGGAGATTTTCCCTCTGGACTCTGGATAAGAAGCCCAAACTGGTTCGTTTTTACCTTAAATGTTGTTTTTGGTGGAAAGCCGAAGACTTGAGGGGTAAAACTTCTGCTAGTGGGCGCCATTTGTTTGATGCATAATTGTAAATAAAGATTTAATAGGGAGTTTGTGAAGAGGTGTCCTCAGGTTTTGTCTTGCATTCAGACTGCAGAGAAAGGGTTGTGTTTATATTGTATTACCTTTGGCCTCCGAATTATAACAACTGAATCAACTAAAACCAACAATGAACCAAACCAACTGCTGGATCGTTTTGAAGCTAAACATGTTTCCTGGTTTCTGGATCTCAGGTGTGTCTTCGACCCTCATCCCCAACCGGCCACGGCAGATGAGCCTGGCTCTGCTGTAGCTTTCTTCCTGTTAAAAGGGAGTTTTTCCTTCCCGCTGTCACCATGTTCTTGCTCATAGGGGATATCTCTGTGTTATTGTTGGGTCTCTGCAGTATGAAGCCTTGATGTGACTGTTGTGATTTGGTGCATTACAGGTAACGTTGGAAAAACAAGAAGAAAATGTGTTTGGATGCAAGAGATGCGTTTCTTTCTAATTGTAATTTGGACAAAAACAATTTAAATCAAACTGAAGGAAACTGCTGGTGGGATTTTCATTACGTTCTGATTTCATTTAACCAAGAAAATTATTTGAACACTAATCAGTAAAAATAATAAGCGCTAAAATATGAAGTGAACTAGTCGACGGACCGAAAGAACAGCAATTTTTATAATCGGTTAATAATTTGAGTCCTTTTTAGAGCCAAACTTATTTCCTCTCAGTCCCCTAAAATTGGAAATCTTTAACCTTTTCTGACACTTTGTGGATAAAACGATGATTTAACTGCAGAAAAATGGTAAGTTGTGCTCATTTAAAGTGTTACCCCCGACACGTGCAGTGATCGGCATGTGTAAAAACGAAACGAGCGGCAGTGGCTGCCTGATGCTGCATCCTCCCGGTACGTACGGGCCGGTATGTGTTCATCTGCCCAAAATATGTGCGATAAGCTCAAACTGACTGTTGGTATCAGTCAGAGGGGTTCAAATCAAACCGATCGCTTAGCCTTCCACAGCCTGCCATCAGACTGGAAACTGGGTGTTGAATTAGTGCAGAAAATAAAGATGAAGTGGAAGTGAAGGTCTGACCGAGGCCTGTTAAACCTGACTTTTCTTTCATCAGCGCTCGCCGCTCCGCCACCTGTCTCCTCCAAACCGAAATGACCTTCCCACTCCAGAGCGCAGTCACTTTCCTCTGAGTGTCGGAGGTTGAAAACTCATCTGTTCGAGAAGTACCTCGCGTCCTCGTCTTGTTCCTCCTCAATCATCCACCCGTCTCCAGTTTCCTCCTCCTTCTTTCCACCATCCTGAAGTAAAAATAAAATCCTTCCTCTCCTCGGCTCTGCCGTTTCCAATTTTCCTTCCATTTCTCTCGCTTTCCAAGATCGTTTAATAAGGCTGACTTTAACCTTTGACCTCTCTGTCCTGGATCTAAGGCTCAGCGATGTCCGATGGTTATATGCGCAGCGTTTAGGGACTAAATGTTCTCGTTCCTCTCAGGTTTTCCTTTAATGAGACGAGCTGAATAACTTTCATATTTCTTAGAGAACACATTCTTTCGGCTGTGAATCAGAAATACTGCTGATTTTCTTTATTTCCACCCAGTGAACCTACATGAAATGCATTATGAAAGATTATTATCGTACAAATCCCATTAATGTATTAGAGTCAGAGTTAACCTGAGCAGTTTTTGTGCTGTGTGAAAGTGAGTGATGGTAAGAAGTGTTTTTTGATTGCTGAGACTTTAGAGAACATGTTTCACAGACAAAAATCACACAGCGAGCATCAGGTGAGGGCTGCAGGGGGAAACTAGCAGACTTCAAACAAAGTCTCAAACATTTGGTGTTTCAGGGTCTGTTTAAAAATGTTCATCTGAGTTATAAGGCTGGTGAAAAATCTTAAAAAGGGTGGACGTTAGGACCTCGGTTGCACAGACCCGCAGACCGGTCAGCAACCTCCTGTCGCTAGGGAAAAATGTGTATCCCTCATGTGATTCGTGAGTGGTTGCTGGCTGTTGCTAGGGGAAGCTGGTCATGAAGAGAGTGCAGCACCATAAAACCTCATTGTGATTGCTTTGGTTGCGAGCAGGTCAGAATTTGGATGTAAGATGGTGACTGGTCTGCAAACATTTGCTAACTACTTGCAGTTAAGCTGGGAAAAGTTAAACACAAACCGGAATTACACACGCTCGCACTTCTCACGGTTTAACTACGACTCGCTGAGCAGTTAGTCTTTGCAACAAGTCAACATCTTCAAACTATGGGCAACCACAGCCTTCTGCCACGTCTGGCACCCGCTGAAGGAATAAACAGTTGTCTTTGGCAACCTGTTGTTGAGCAGCTGGTGACCTTTATTTAACCAAGTCGTTGGGTGGGCTGGGAAAAGGCAACGCGTGTTCAGGACACGGGTAGAGCTAAAACTAAATATCTAAAGTTCTGAAAACGGTGTCTCAGATCACCGTCTGGATAAACGCTGCCCCCGGTGGTGAAGGTTTGTTACTTTGGCAGGGCTACCTTCTTTTAATGTTTGGACATGAGGAAAAGTCAAATTTTGTCAGATTTGTTTGATTTTTATAAAGTTGTGATGTCTCAGCTGCATTAATGAGTAAAGCTCAGGCCTGCGGAGCAGCCTGTGATTGTAATCTGAGTATTTCCTCTGGACCTCGCAGAGCTGAAACGCATTCTCATCGTCCTTTAATAGTTTTGCCAAGGTTGATTTTGGTCGTCTGTTCTTCCCTGCATTGATTTCTGCTCGGCTGCCTCCTCCTGAGGTTTGCAGACATGCATGTTCGTGCTAACGGCGCTCCCCCGCTCCGCTCCTCCTCCCGAGTTTCCCACAGTTCCCTGCTTCACCTATTGAACCCTGCCACCAGCCCAGGAATGGAGCAGGGGGAACGGCAGGAATGTGGCTCCCACTTTGAGCCAAAAACACAAGACAAGGAGGGCAGAGCTCGAACGCCCCGCCTCTTGGGAGCCCCAGATGCCTTTCCATTGGCTCTCCACTGTAGGCTGACCACCTATCCTCGGTCCTCATTGGCTGCTTTTCCATCCTCACTCCCTGCTGCTCTCCAGCCTATCAGAGCGCACTCATGCTGTTACACTGTGTGTGTGTGTGTGTGTGTGTGTGTGTGTGTGTGTGTGTGTGCCATGACTGTGATCCTTACCGACAGCACCGTCTTGAGTGTTGCCTGATTTTTAACATCATTGTGTGATAATTATCCTGTAGCTCAGGACATTGTTCTGTATTAGCTCCGGTTAGCGTCTGTGCAGCCATATTAAAGCTGTCACACACTCACTCACACACTCACACATTACACACACGCTGTAATAAACAAAGAAATATTAAAGCATAGGAGGCAGGAAGTGAGGTTACTGTGAGGCTTGTGCAGCGCTGTGTGCAGCGCGACATCGAAACCAGGCCGAACGTACGGCTATAGGCCAAGTTTTCACACTGCTATTATTAGACTGCACTTCATCCTACAGGGGAGGATGATAAAGATAAGTCGGGTCAGTCGGCTGTGTCATCTGGGACCTCGGCTGATTTTCCTTTTTTTAATGTCACAATGCAGAGACTCAGAGGTTTGCAACAGGAGAAGAAGCAGCAAGGAAGCAACATGAGAGGAGGTCAGAGGTCAGCAGTTTCCTCTTGGCAGAGCTGTTTGCAAAGGCAGGAGAGCCTTCCCTGATTTAAGTTGATGCTATACATGAAAACATACACTATAGCAGTTAAAGAGCTTCTGTTAATGATTAGAAAGATTATATCGGCCTATCAGACGCGTCGGTCGGAGGCTCTGGTTCTGTAATGAAAATGGTTCCCAAATGAAACTGCTCACAGCAAGTTTGTGGATTTATTTTGGGTCGCAGCACCATGATTTCTAGAGAGAGAGAGAGAGAGAGATTGCTGCTGAGGTTTTCAAACACGCTTTTGGTGCTTCGAGCACCTCACCATCAAGGTGAGTGCCATTTAGTTCCATTATATTCAAAAGAGAGTAGCCCATGTCTCTAAATCTGTAACTCGCACCATAACAGCCTCGGTGGGTAAGATGACAGACCCGAGGGACAAGTGCAGGTTTGATGATGTGGTTAACAGAAGCAGCTTTTTAATGGTAAACAGGACCTGCTCTGCTTTTTCTTATATATACCGAGGATGTGGGAGAAGTTTCATGTTTTTATCTCCTTCTGTATAATCTGTGAGTCTCTGAGCTTCTGTACCGATTAATCATTAAAATGTAAGATTCCAATTCAATTCAGTTTCATTTTTGTCGCACCAAATCACAACAACAGCCCCCTTACACCGTTTTATATTAAAAGATAAAGACCCTCCAATAATACAGAAAAAACCCAACAATCAAACAAACACGTATGAGCACTTGGCGACAGTAGGAAGGAAAATCTCCTTTTTAACAGGAAGAAACCTTTGACAGAGCCAGGCTCAGGGAGGGGCGGGGCCATCTGCCATAATCGCATACTCAACCCAGCTGCAGCTCACCACACCAGGTTAAAAAAATCTGAAGGGGCACAACCTGCAAAAACTGTAGCTAGGAGCTAACGTGCTAACATGGTGTCGACAACCGTCGCACGTCTCTGCTCACAAAGCACCGCATGGCGCATTTAAAATGGTCCTAATGTCTGTTAGCCAGCAGCTCAGACTTCAGATTGTTCAAAACACTGTCTCAGTTTTTTTCTACTTGTGGATCCCCTCTCTGTGATGTCATAGAGAGGGGATATCCCTAATATGGTCATCTCAGTCAAGAAAACCCACCCACTTGAAGGATTGTTGTTCAAATGTTGTGTTTTTTAGGCATCAACGAGTCAGAGAGATGTTTTCCTAAAGGGGGAGGAGCTAAAGCGACTGAGACTGACCAAGGCTCCCTTTAAGATGAAGACCTTTGACTCGTGCAAAGCTTCTCTAGTCCAAGAGTTGGAGCAGAATGAGTCCCATTAGTTTTTCTAACTTGCACTTTTATCGGCTCATTTCTGTCCACCAGTGAAAAAAACATCATTTTTGTCTTCATTATTGTGGCTGCAGTCACAGTTTGAAGGACAGATGTCTGAAGTTGATGTAAACACCTGCAACATTAGTTTTGCAGGTTTCCAGCTAGCTGCCTTCATTTAAAGTGCTTGAAGCGGTCATGAACAAGCTGTGGTGGTACTGTGGGAACTTTCTTTCTTATAAACAGGAGAACCATCTGTACCGAAGGCGCTCACGCTTTTGGAGCCGACTCCTCCACAGCCGAGCCAGCAGCTTTCAGCCATGTGTGTCGCTGCTGTCGTAAAGTAAACACGCTGCACTAATGTTAATGTCATGTTATACCACATCCATACGTTAGCAGGAACCTGACGGTGTCAGTATGGGGGCGCGCCCGTGTTTGCATCACTACAAAGTAGGAAAAATGTCAAATTTGTGCATTTTAAGCGGCATAAAAATGTACAGGAAGCCCAAAATGGGACATTTTTGGGGGGGCAGGGAAAACATCTGCAAAAACTCTGAGCACATCTGGAGGCCAAATATATGAAGAAAACCTCCACAGATATTCAGCCAACTATCAAGTGAAGCCAGCAAAGTCTTGCATTTTAAGTCAAACCTTAAAAACAAACAGGGGACTTTAGGGGGGGGGGGAACATCTGCAAGCCTGATTTTAATTAGGGAGGTACAGATCACCGTTTTTTTGGATGTTACTGCATTATTAACAAACGCTGTGATAGATGGAGCGCCTCACGGTTCAATCTGCTCTTTCTGCCTTTAAACCAAAAACAACGAGTGGAGCTGAATAACAAAGACGGCGCAGATTTCATTACTGATCTGGACGGCGGTGAAATCCCCCTCGAGTTATTGGTGAGGGGAAAGCAGAAATCTCGTGTTGCTGAGGACTCAATATGTCAGGATGACCGGTGCTCGACCGAGCTAATAACAGGACGGGACAAAGAGGCGACGCGCTGAATAAAGACCGAATAGGAAAAAAAGAGGCTTCCCCACCTGCTGAGAAAGTAATAAAAACAGACACAACAGCTGTGACTGATGTGGAAACGCACACACACACAGTAAAAACATCTAATAAGGTCTCATTGATTATATTATGTCTGTGCAAGTGTGCAAAAGGCTTACCAGCACACGCACACAACGTGCGGTATTAAAGTGTGCGGGCGGCTGCAGGAATCCTGCTTTAATTGTGCAGCAACAATAAAAAGTTGAGCCGACCCGTCATTCACGTCTCCAGAATAACGGCTGAAAAAGGAGCGAGGTGTAATGTGTAATAACAGCAGCTTCAAATGTCAGCTTTAGCGCCGGCCTGTAAATCACTCCAGTGTAAACTGAGCTGACTTTTAAAGCCTGTATTTGTTTATCTTTGGGCAAACTGCCAAATCGGCCAATTCGGCACGCTGAATTAGCTGTTAGCATTTCCTCTTTGCTGCATTCCCATAAATGTACAGACGGCTATCGGCGTATCGCCTTTTTATTATGGGGGGAAAAATGTGGCTGCAGTTAGAAAAGGCATTCTTTTGTGTGTGATTTCTGAGTGGAGAGGTCACGTGTGCGCCTCCGTATCCCCGTGAAGCCAGGAGTGGCCATCCGAAGTCTGAAGATGTTCCTCCTGACAGCTCAGCCATCATTTATTACAGTTTATGGCTGCTGGAGTCTAATCCTTAAAGCCTGATTGGAGGATTTCACTGATGTCTCGTTGCTCTCACAATCACTCGCTGGGGAACTTTTGGTGCCCTCTCTGAGACTTTCAGCAGTGTTTCTTTATTGAAACAAGGTTTGTTTGGTTGATTAGTTGGTTTGAGCTCACAGCAGATCACAGAGAGGTTTGTCGAACATGCAACACAGACTCATTGTCCTACTGTACGCGGTGTGATCTTGTTTGGTCACTTTCCAGCAGCCCGCGCTCCACCAGGAAGAATTATGAAAATTCATCAGAACCTGAGATATCATCTTTCACATTCCATATGATCTTCCTTGTAAAAACCTGATGTCTGCTTTCCACAGAGCTGTGGTTTGGTTTGGTATTTGGTGTGCTCTGCAGCTCGTGGATAATAGCCTGCAGCGCAGATGAGCAGCAACAGGGGGGATAAATAAGTAAGCGCACTCCTTTTTAACTCTACACCCCCAGATTATTTCACTTTTCAAACAAGCGATTCACTAAAACGAGTGCAACAGTACTCGGCACACTCTGACGTGTAAATCAAAATGTTGCTTTAACAGGTTCATCCCCCAAAAAATGATTGAAATGTGGCCCACATCCGGCCAGGATAGACGGTGTGGACTCTGGATGTCACGTCACAGCCACAAGTCCACCTTTCATGGCCAGATGTCAGGTGTGCAGTGACAGTGGGGCCACATCTGGCCCACCCAACACTGGCTACACCACAGGGCAAGCCTGGCCATGACTTTTTAGTCACATCTGGCAAGGAAAATATTTGCCAGCGCAGCAAAGGAGAACTTTGTTACTAGCAGCCTGTCACATAAACACATCACATGTTCCTGTTTCTTTAGATAAATATCGAAACAATACCAAAAGTAACAGTTTGATAGCACAGGAGCATTTTTGCACCAACAAGGTGATTCCCGAAGAGCTGTTAGCTGAAGAATTGGCATAAATTGATGAAACTGGAGACGTGGAGGATAAAAGAAGTAGTGTCAGGCCTCAAAACTATCTACAGAAGATGAACAGTCCTTAAGAAACAGGAATAAATCCAGCAAAGAGCTGAGAGATGCACCTGGAGCTGAAGCATCATCAAAGATGTCTCCGTGGAAGGACGGAAGGCAAACAGGAAGAAAAGGCTGAGATATGAAAGTTACACAAGACTGAAAATCAGAGTAACAGGTCTGATTGAGTGATGGGACCAAATTATGGTCAGCATGCACGAGGTTGTCAGGGGGAGGAGTCTGCAGCCATGTGTGTACGTCATGGATGGGCCTCCGCAGAGCCTCAGCATCCTGACAGAGAACAGAACAAAAGGCAGAAACATCCAAAGAGGAGCTTCAGGAAGTCTGGAGAACTGTTCCTGAAGATCCTCACAGAGCTGCTCACATCAATATTCACGTCAAAGTTAGAAGTACACAAACTGTTTTTGTCTCTATTGTTTCTGATGTTTGAATAAATCACAGCAGCCATTTCTAATTTTCCACCAAACATCAAAAATAAGGGGTGACTCAGGACTTTTGCACAGTGCTGATGCAGGGTTGGGCTGTTTATGGTTTAATGCAGGTTTGACGTAAGCATTTATTCTGCGATGATGGAGGTCAGCCTGCCCTGCATGCCCCCGTCAGTGGTGGGTATGCAGGGTAGAGGTCACGAATGTGAGCGGCTGAATGAGTTTCCTCCGGAGGATGGCTCGGCTCAAAGATGGATGAGGAGTTCAGATATCTGGCGGATGTTCGGAGAAGCTTTCCCACCACACAGGAAGCCTCCCGGGTGCTTCCCTTTGTAGGTTTTCTGGGCACGCCCAACTGGGAAGAGACCCTGGGGTAGACCCAGAGCCCACTGGTGAGATTATGTATCTCATCTGTCCTGGGAATGCCTGGAGATCTCCTCCCCAGGAGGAGCTGGGAAGTGTTTCTAGGGAGAAAGGATGTTTGGAATACCCTGCTTAGCCTGCTGCTAGTGTGACTGGATAAGTGGAAGATGATGGATGGAAATGCGTTGTAATTTTATGGTGATGCTTCTTGGGCTGAAACAGAAAAAGTATCTTTTTGGGAAACGGCAAACATGAAAAACAAGAAGAAAAAACGCTCTGTCAACATGATGGATGCACGAATGCAGAATGTGCAGCAGGAAATTTGTTAGCTCTTTAACACAGCCTGTGTGTGCCTAACGCAGACACGAACCCCGATCTTTAAAAGCACATCACATAAATTGAATCCACGTATCAGGCTTTTGTGTTTGGCAGCGGTTCTTTGGGTTCGACTTTAAACAGAAATCTTTGCATTTTACTTCTGACTAAATCTGTGTTAGTCGAGTAACCCAAAGGCTGCTGGGGATTTTCCTTTTCTCCGGGCTAAAACCTCCGAGGAGGCCCCCAAAAACACACAAACAAACTGTACATCGGCCTCACAGTGGGAGCTTGATCTAAATACTCGTGGGCTCAGGACAAACTGTTCCACAGGTCGCCGCCACAGATTCCAGCACGCCGGCCGTTCTTTGAGTGATTAACGCGGCTGTGGCAAGGTTCAAGCTCCAGCTCAGGTTTGCTAATGAGCGAACAAACAGCCTCTAATAGGGCTGCGAATGCATAAACACGCTAATGCGGCTGGTTGAAGTCCGACTGGTGCAACGCGGTGGTGCTGCCCAAGCCTGTTACTAACCAATTATAGGACCAGCATGGCAGAGCTGAGGATTGGGTGAGGAGGCGGACGGGAGGGGGAGGTGGGAGAGGAAGAGGAGAGGCTCATCACCATCACTGCACATGCTCAGTGTGGCTGTGGCGAAGGGGGTGTGGTGCTACCAAAGTGTGTGTGTGTGTGTATGTACATGCGGGGGGGGGGTGAAGCAGGGAGTGGGTGGGTGTTTGACTCCATTCCTCCTCCTCCGTCCTCGGGGGATCACACGTTGTTTGTACTGTATTTTTGCACCACATGACTTGCAGATTTTTTCTTTTTGAAGATTTTTTTTCCTCTCCCCCCCTTCCACCCCCTCTCCCGTCCCTCCCTCCTCCCCTCACTGAGCGAGCGGCGTTCTTGCCAGGCAGGAAAGGCAAAACAGCTGTGCCGGTGCCGAGCAGTTCCCCATTAACCGAGGAATTATGCAAGCAGGAAATTCAAATAAGATGCAGATGAGTGGAGGAGCCAGGCTCCAGCCGAATACCTCTCCCCCTCACCAGAAAAAACCTGACGAAAGCCTCCAGACTGCAGACTAACCCGACCCCGCAGTCTGGTTCCAAGTCCGGCGACTTGTCACCATTTTAACAGTTTGTTTCCCCACATCCGAGCGGCTCGCACTACTACAATAAATGACATTAATGAACGCGCTGCCTCTTGGCGCTGGAAGGAGGCAAAAGAGTGTGGCTGTTTAAATACAGAATGTGTAATGTTTTCACACCATTTAATAATCAACACATTAATCTTGAGACATTAATTAGCTAAAACACACAAAAACCATGAGCAGCGAGACTGTCAGGCGCTCTTTTTTTTTTTTTTACACCACGATCCATCTGGATGAATCCGCCGGATTACCGGCGAGGCGGAGGGGGGGAAAGAAAAGGAGGGAAGAAAGGGAGGTGTCACTTTTACACGAAGGTTAATATGGAGACACAGCAGCGAAAGTGAAATGAAGGGGGTGTGTTCGCACGCACCAATAGGAGGCGAGGAGCGCGTGACGTATCGGCTTTCACTGCAAGAGTGTACACGCTCGCTGCTCGCCCGGGGAGGGTGCACAGATTAATGTGAATGTTAAAGGCCTTTAAAGAGCGCTTAAAGGAAATTAATGATGCTGCTGCTTTCCTGCACACGGCCTTTAAAGGGTGAGACGTGCACGCTGCTGCAGCAGAGATGCTTTTCCCTGATTGTTGTTTAACATGAACACGTGATCATTTCTGTTACTCTGATGAATCCAGCGTTTGGATGCAGTACAGATAATATACGACGGAGATGTGGAGTAGTCACGATGGCTGTCACGAGCTGAGCTGGCTGCTTCCCATGAAGCTAATAAGATACACTCATTATTGTTCAGTTTGTCCAAAAAACAAAAACCCCGAGCGTGCTGAGAGGAGAGTCCGTCTGTTAGGCGAAGCTCCGATCCAGGAGATGCGGTTTTAGTCCTGGTCCTGGAACTCTGGACCAGCTCTGGATCCTCTCGGGATCAGCTGGGGTGTGTGGGAGTTTCCTGCATGTGTTTTGTGGATTCTGGGATGTCTGTGGGCATCGACCCTGGATGTTTGGTCCCAGCGATCGGGGCAGTAAGGAAGACTCGTGGGCGTTGGCTCTGCCGCCGCTGACTCTGACCCAGATTGTGTGTTTACACCTCTGCATTAGTCATTATTAACCTCTGGCTCTCTTCCACAGTGTGTCTTTGTCTTATCATCCTCCCCTCACCCACCCGTCACGGCAGGTGACCGCCCCTCCCTGAGCCTGGAGGTGTCTTCCTGTTAAAAGGGCATTTTTTCTTCCCATTGTCACCAAGTGCTTGCTCACAGCAGGTCGTTTCATTGTTGGGTTTTCTCCTGCAGGGTCTTTACCTATATAAATAAAATTGAATTAAATTGATGTGAAGCTGAGGGTGGAGGGCTCAGTGTTCTCAGGATCTCGGCTCTTCACAGATGTTTGTCATTTGGCTTCATCCAGCGATGATCTCCAGCTGGGATGAGAGTTAGCACCTCTGAGTCCAGGGACGAGGTTCTCGAGGGTGGAGTGGGAGTTCCCCGGTCGCTGTGCGGGGTTGTTGTAAACTTCTTGGATGCTCTTTTAGTAAAATCCACAATGAGCCACATTTTTAAAAATCAGTTAATTCTGTTAAAAAGGCACCAACTCCAAACAAGTGACAGGTGTAGAAATCTAACCCCTTCCAGCTGTTGTGACGGGCGAGGTGGTTTAGCTGGACGCACCAAAGCGGGCTGTAACATGCTTATTTGTGACACTCGGGAGTGTTTGGGGTCAGTGGCTTTTGGAGCCACATGGTGGCTCGAATACTCCTGTTTGACCTGAAAGATGGACCAAACCTGAGCTCCTTGTGTATTAATGTGCGGAAACAAAGCATGTGCATATTAAAGTTGGGTTCTGGAGAGCAACAGGGGACTGGATTAATGCCAGGTTAAAAAACACTGGCTGCTTTGGGATATTTCCATCAGTGTCCATAAACAAAGCTAATGAATAGAAGTTGAGGACATATTTGCTTCAATAGGATCATTCTGTCCGGCCTAAACTACGTAAAAAAAAAACTCCTGGAGAGCAGAGCAGCTGTGAAAGCTCTGCCTACTTTTCTCCACACTCAAAGTCTGCGAAAAGCACATCAGCAAGCTTTATCTAATGATCTGATGTCAGAACTGGAGCCACGTAATCAAATCAAGACATACCAGAATCTCAAGACACACTTGGCAGCTGTACGACATCACACAGCAGAATATGAAGACTGCATAAAGGGTAAGACCGCTGATGAATGGACATCACTCGGGGGGCGGGGGTGCATTTTGCTCTATGGGCTGCTTTTAAACTAATTACAAAAAATTGTTTGTCGTTATAAAAGACGCGGCTTTGAGAACCAGTGACGGGCCCGCATCGCTCAGATCTCTTTAGGCATGTTAAACAAACCTGAACCGAGTCTGCTCTGCGGCGTTTGCAGTCGGCGGATTCCTCCGACGAGCTTCCCGGTGTTTGACAGATATGAAGATAAAAGACAGATAGTCTTTGGAGGCGTGTTTCAGGAAGGAGTGCAGCGAACAAATGAAGTCCTGTTTGAATCTGCGTCTGTGTTCACAAACGCTCCGATTTCACTGAGAAACTTTGAGCTTGCTGTCTGTCAGCAGGTCTCGTGTCGCCGTCGTTGTGTGGAAATCCCCACAGTGTCACTAATATGCTGTCATTAAGCCAAAAACAAACACAGCTCTTCTTCACTTCTTTAAAATTTCAGATTTTTGCCACACTTGATGTTTTTAGCTGAGTAAAGTAAAACAAAAGGTAAAGTCAGAGAGCTGTATATTAGAGTTAATTCCCTCTAAAAGCAAACTGGAGTTTTGAAGGGTGTTTGCTGGCACGATGAAGCGGCAGTCAGACTGGTGAAGCAGATTTCAAGGTGAAGCGAACACCTGTCAGAGCCACTCGACGTTTCACCGCCGTGAAAAGAAGGCCGCGTATTAAACATCCTCCTTGGATTCCTGAACCTGCTGAGAGTTATTCTGTGCTTCCTGAAACCCTGCTCTGCAAACCGAGGATCGAGTTTAAGCAGCCAAACTGGCAGCAAGCTGCAGTTCCTCTAATGGCCACTTGGTGCTGTTTTACAGCAGGGATTGATGCTGGGGCCTTGGCTTCCTGTTCCTGTTGCCCGTAACCTCCAAGTCATCAGGCCATGGTTGATGAGCCAATGAGTTCCCAGTTTGGGTCTCTACCAACTCCTGAGGAAAAATATCCGGGTCTTGAGCTGCGAGACGTTCCACTTTCTGCACCGGCGGCTCTCCGACTGTGTGCTCGCTGCTCGGTGCCGGGCAGGTGCTGAACACCAGGATCACGAGAGCCGGCTGGATGGAAGCAGCTGCTGAGACTGAAGCAGGCCGGACAGCAGTGATGTCACTGATGTTCAGTCATTTATTTTTTGGCCACTTCACATCATGTGCTTATGCAGTCATGGCTGCAAACAGGTATAAAAGGCACTCATCAGATAAATGCAGTTTAAGCTTGTGGATGTGCTGTTCTCTCTGCAGCCACAGGGAAGGGGCGGTTACTGGATGCAACTCCTGGTCTCCGAGCATGTGAGCAGCTCCTGTCAGTCTGCGGCCTGCTGCGGTCTCTGTTCCACCCCTGAATGAGCTGCAGAACCAGAGCTGGACTTTAAAGAGGCTCAGCACAGCTGCTCATGTGGAGAAAACTTTCTGTAGCTCACTGGCTTTAATCACACCTGTGTTAATACTAGGGCTGGGCTATATCATACCGTTCACGGTAATACCGGCAACGATAGGAAAATGAAATATGGCGATAGAATATGGGTAAAACGCGCATGCGCAGTGCCTTTGTTTACATATGCACATGGCGGTGATGCAGAATGAGAAGAGCGAAAGTGGATCGTTGAATGAAACGGATGAACCAGAACTGGTTTGTAAAAATGCTGCAACCTCAGTGGTGTGGAACTGGTTTAGCTTTCGTCCGTCAGATACACAACAAAGCACTATTTTTGGTAGCGCATGCTAGCGGGCCGTCGTTATTACCGTGTTGTTTGGAAAATACGGCACACTTAAAATCAATGCTTTGATTTTTCTGAAAATCGACAGTGCTCCTTATAATCCCGTGTGCCTTATGTATGAATTCTGGTTGTGTTTACTGACCTCGAAACGATTTTATGTACACGGCGCTCGAAAATCTGTCAAATGTTTTAGTACGACTTTGCTAAGCTACGAAGCCGCACACTTGATGGATTGTCGGAGCATTACAACTATCGTAGGCAGGAGCATAGTGGAGTGATACGTACTGTGCTTCAACATAACATTACCATATTGTGTGTGTATAACCTCTTTTTAAGTTTTGTGGATATTATACATGGTTATGCTGAGGATATGTCGGCCAGTTTCCACTGGAAATGCCTTTTGGTTAAACTGTCAGCGAGGAATTTGCACTGTTACATTTTTATATAACTTTAATGCACATAAAAAACAGCTGCTTGTTTAAGTGAAAATACATTGATGGTGTTTTTGCACTAATAAAGTTGTGGAGTTGTAAAGTATTTTGTCTAGTGTCAATTATATCATCAGTTATATCGTTATCGCAAATTTTCAAATGTATATCGTGATAAATATTTTTGGTCATATCGCCCTGCTCTAGTTAATACTTCCAAAGACAAAATGTCTTTGCTTGAAGGATGTTTGGTTCCCAGAGTGGTCCACAGCTCGGTGGGTCAGAGTTTGCACCACAAAAACATTTGGCAGCAGTTAAACAAATCATTCATAGTTTATTCTAGAGGATGTTTAATGTTAACACCAGTTAAATGTTGTTATGGTGCCACCCACCACATGCTGGCGCTGCAGCACCCCCTGTCTGTCTGTGATGGGTTACCATGCAGATGCTAACTTGCTAAAGTCAGCTACACTTGGTAATCCAGCCTCCGTCCTTTGTGCTGGATGGATCTGGCTGTGCGGTCGACCTCGGCATGTTGCTAAATGAGTGCAGACAAAGTTGTGATGAATTCAAACATTACTTTTGTGCATGCACTGATGGCGTGCTCGCCACACACACCTGGACCTCCCTCTCGCTGCAGCCGGCTGATCCTTCTTGCACTGCAGAAATTACTTTGATTCAGTTTTAATAAAACAAATAACAAGTGGAGCTGTGGCGCTGAAAAGAACCTCGTGTGAAACAAATCAGAGGACATTGTTTCACAGGAAGCAGCCCTGCACCTTCAGATCTGTTCTGCTGTTACTGTAAACAGGAATCTGCGCTCTAATTGACCCGATTGATTAAATTCAGGTTAGGACACAAACAGCGACAGGCAGACAGACAGACAGACGCCCCCTCAGTACCGCCACTTCAGGAGAAAGCCCACAAAGCTAATTAATTGGGGCCGACCGGCTCATTTGCATGTTTTGTAAGCACTAATTAAGATATGCAAAATATCCAGATGAACGCTGCAGCCTAAATATATTTTAGGCGACTCGGTGGCGCAGAGGTACGGACGGCAAAACAGACAGAGGCCGCGTCCTGCGGCGGGGCATTAATCCGAGAGTCGCTGCGCCACAGCAGCAGGAAGTGCAGCGTGTAGGGGAATTCATCCCGGTGACTCGACACATTTATATTAACAGAGAGCAGGGATGGACGAACGTGTCATGGAAGCTGCTGCAGTGCACACGGGCAGGTGTAGAGCGTTCATAGGTGTGCACGAATCGGAGTCTCAGAAACTGAGTTTGAGACCAAAGAGTCTGAGGAGGCTCAGGTCCAACAAGCTCAAGCTCATTGGTCCAGATGACCTGGGCGACGGTTTATTTAGACACCAGGAGACCTGGAACACTGCATGCAGTACAGCAGTGTGCATTATTAGTATACACGTTATTCAGACAGCACAGCCGGCCTTCTCAAGGTCTTTCAAAGATTTTCTTTGGACATTGGCTGCTTTTTCCCTCCGGTCCTTGTACGTGTTCACCTTCACTTAGCTCTGCCATTTGAGTCATTCAGCCATGAAAAGGATGAACCTGTGTTGTGTCTGCTCAGAAAAATTGTATCTTTAGGCACTTTGTTACCAGCAGACTGTCACAGAAACACATCATTTGTTCTCATTTCTTTAGTTCAATCTGTGACAAATACCAAAGATAATACAGTTTGACATAAAATAGTGTTTTTGCACCAACAGGCTGATTCCTGAAGAGCTGTTAGCTGAAATTTTGGCATATCTCACCGTGTCCTTAAAAGTTTAAAGAAATTGGAGGACAAAAGCAGTGTCTGAAGAAGGTTGGCTGTCAAGAAGCCATTCTTAGGGAAGGGAAACAGAAAGAAAAAGCTGAGGGATGAAAATTACACAAGAACCGGACGGATATTTGGAGGAAACATTACTGATGGAGCGATCGGTGTCAGTCATCTGGGAAACACGGTGGAGGCTCGGTCAGGATTTGAGGCTGAATTTCAGTCAGTGGTGTCGGAACTCTTTTAAAAATGTCTGGAATTATTAACACAGAGATAAGTACCATCAGATCAGAACCTTCTGGAAGGCATCCGACTGACAGCAGCTTCCTTTTTCCTGGAAAGCGTGGAGAACTGTTCCCGAAGATGATTTCAGGAAATGATAAGGAAGCTTGTGCAAGAGAGCTCAGGCCGTGCTGCAGAGCAACACGCCGCACGTTCGCTCTGTTTTGCTTCTATTTCCATATATGTATGCACACGTTACACAAACAGCCCATTCATTTGTACAGGAGAGCACAAATAAACACAGTAACAGTGGAGACGATCACACACACACACACACTGGGTCCCAGAGCAGAGCTGGTTCGTATCAGGTTGGTGATGGATGGAGGATGAGGTCAGTCCTGAGGGGGATCCAGACTCTGTGGAAAAGACCTGTTGTTGTCTCTCGCTGTCTCTGAGTGTGTGTGTGTCTCCCTGCTGTGCTGCAGTCCTCTGATGATCTCATCCACTCACTCGCAGAGCTTTAGCAACCTACACACAGGCGCTCATCGCGGGGAAAACGCTGCCGGTGATTCCCTCTTAGAGGAGCTTCATAATGTTTAGATGTTAATCTGTGACCAGGATGGCTGTGAGTAAATAATGATTATATAAAACATGAGTCAGACTTTGTGCTGCACAGAAAGCAGGAACAAAAGTTTCTAAAGGTCAAAACTCCTGAAACGAATAACGTTTAAAATCAGGTACGCTTCACGGCGTGCAGGTGACCTGAGCGCTCGTCCTCTCTGCTCCTCGTTTCACCGCGAGTGCAGAGCGAAGAGGCGGCTGCCGTAAACGCCGTCGAGCCAAAGTCTCCTTTTGCTGATCTAAACGCGAGGCGTGATGCAGAGTTGGGGCCAAAGTTTCCGATGGGCCTAACCTCTGCTAACCTCTGCTCTGTGCTCGTGGTGTTTGTGTCCTGGAGCGTTTATACACTTATCCAATTTTCTGCCAAATACTGAGCTTGCTGTGCAGCTGAGGCTGCGCTCCAGTGCTGCGAGTGAAACTGCAGTATTTCATCTGTTACTTTGCACGAGCAGCAGGCGCCGGGCTCAGCGTCACAGCGCGGGGGGTGGAGCTCAAAGTACTCCTCCTCCACTCCTCCACACTGGAAGGATTCGGCTGAGGTGATTCTGGGATCTGACTAGGACGCCTCCTGGGTGATGGCGGTCAGCCACGTCCTGCGGGGAGGAGACCCCGACATGCCAGAGGAGATCATAACTGTCACCTGACTCGGGAATGCCTCTGTGTCCCGCCAGAAAAGCTCAAGGCCCGAGCATCTCGACCCTGCATAAGTGTCAGAAAAGAGATGTATGGAGGCGCTCGTTGCTCCGCCCTCTCGTCCAACATGGCAGCGGATAAAATGCTACAATAAAGGCTTCACAAACCTGCAGGCGCCATCACAGCGGCTGGCGCTCTGGCTGATTCTGAGGTCTTTACAGCAGCTCTTTCACACTGTGAACCCTGCAAAACAAACTTGTTTTCTATATGAGTAAGGCTTTTTTTAGTGCATCGATCCACGCAGCAGAAAAACTGCTGAGTGCAGCCTGTAGTGAAGGCTGGCTGCTCTTTAGCTGCTGTGCGTCCTCTAAACTCAGACTTTGCCTTCAGGCTGAAGATGAGGATTCAGTGCGGTTAATGCAAACCTGAGCACAGCACTAAAATAATGCAAATACACACACACACACACACACACACACACACACACACACACACACACACACACACACACACACACACACACACACACAGAAACAACCTGCAAACCTTGATGAAGTGCGTTTACGTGGCCGTGTGCAGGCGGGTTTGATGATTGGCTCTGATGACAGAAACATGTTTTTGTTTTTCACCTCCTTTATGTCTCCTCTTCCTGTTCCTTGTCACTGGCACCGTGCTCGTGCGTGGATGCTAACGGCCTTAAGTGTGGAGTTCAGTAATCACGCACAGCCTGGCACAGCTGATTGGCTCTACTGTCCAAGTCCGTCATTTGTGTTGCATTAAGCTCAGGAGAACCTCTGCCTGACAGGAAGTCTGGCACCACTTCCTCGTTGCACTGCCGGGCGTCTCATTTGATCTCATTTGACCGAGCGCTGCCGTAAAGCTGAGCCGGGGTTAACTGTTTCTGCCACCTGCCCGCCGTGGCGACGCTGCGGCCTCGTTAAAGTAAACGAGCTGCGAGTTTTCCTGGCGAGCAATCGTCTGCAGAGTGCGGCACAGCTGCGACAGCATGTGGCAAAGGTAGATCACCTGTGGCCTCAGTCACAGCTGCTTCTATGTATTTGAGATGTTTAATGGAGGGAGAGACGCCCCCTAGTGGCTAAACATGCAAACACAGATATCCTGTGTATCCTGTTTGATCATTTGAGCCGTCGCCATCTGGATGTTTTTAAACTGAACATAATGAGCGAGGAAAGAGAAACTAACTAGCTCCGCCCCAAAGTGCCCCCATATTCCTTCTGATTGGACTGATTCTGGAACAAATCCAGCTGAACAAAAAACAGATTTTATCTTTAAATTGAGCGACTTGGTGCGTTTGTTAAACAGATTTTGTTGCTTAAATGTGTTTTGCAGCCCAGAAAACTTCACATAGAAATCTCCTGCACTTATAAAGTAATGAGGGTTCGAAATTACTGTAAAAAATAATAAAATAATGCCCCGCCCCCTGCACCCAGAGGGCCTGAAACTCAGAGTTTTGCATTACTTCATTAGATGTGCCAGAGGGGGAACTAGCTTTAGGGCTCAAACAGTTTTTCACACCAGGCTGTAAACATGTTTGTTCCAACATGAGTGACTGGTGGAGCCTCCGGTGGCCGTTAGAGGAACTGCAGCTTTGTGTTGGCTTCATTTCTCTCAATTCAGGTTGCTGCTCGGTGTCTCCTCTGATTCTTATTTTTTCATTTATTTTTTCTGTGCTCGTCTCTCTCCGTCTCGCTCTCAGTCTGTTGCTTCCTCCCTTCTCGATTTTGGCACGTTACCACGGTAACCCACTGCCTCCTTTATTGGGCCAAGTTGTGGTGCAGTTTTTAAGGCCCGTGCTGGGTTCAAACCACACAAACACAGTCGCACAACACTCAGGAACACCTGCTATCACACTCACAATCATCAACACCTCAACATGATCTATTTGCATCTGCCATCCACACACACACACACACACACACACACACACACACACACACACACACACACACACACACACACACACACACTCGATGTGATCCATCTTTAGTTTTCTCTCACACTTGGCTGACGTCTCTCTCCTCTTTCAGACCCCGCGGGAGATTACCCAGAGTGCTGCTGGCCTGAGCTCCCAGAAGATAAAGAGGAAGAGGAGAGAGAGGAGAACGGACAGTTTGGAGGAGGAGGTGGAGCCTCAGGAAGAGCCCCTCCCCCTCCAGTGAAGCCCCTCCCTTTAGAGGAAGTGCAGTGAGTACCAGCTTTTTATGTCACCCTCCCACTACTGCTCACTACCAGAGCTCATATCCCAGAATGCATTTCATACCCTGAGACCACAGTGTACCGTTACCGCTGCCTGCTGCCCATTTTTTCATATCGGTCGGTCATCATCTTTCCATCCTCTGTTTCTTGCACAGATCTTGTGCCCACATTTGTTGCTGCTTTCTCTTTTTCTGATGGTAAATGTGCTTTCCTTGTGTTCTGTCACGTATGCATGTTACCCTGCTGGATGCTCATACCCGCCTGTTAATTCTGCTGTAACTAGAGCATACGCAGTGTTTCTGAGGAGCACACTGATCTGACTGAAAGATTCGCTCTCCAGTTTTTGTGAGGTTAGCTTTGAAGATGCGTCGCAGCGTTCACCAAAAAGCATCTGATGTTAGCGTCTTTGTGCTCATAGCTACCAACAAAAGTGACAGTGATGACAGTAGTGTGAGCTCCACCTTGTGGTTCAGATTGGCATTGCATAAGAGTACAACCCTAGCTTGTTTCAAGTTCGGTTGACGTCTTGGAAACTTTGTATTTATTCTTATATTTAAAAGTAAATTGGGCTCTAACACGGTGTGAAATTCACAGGTGTGTGCACCTGGTGAAGGTGTGTCTGCTGTTTCGTTTGGGTTGCACTTTAGTCATCGTGCAGCTCTGCACACTCGCGCGGTTGTAATTATTCACACTGGTTTGTGGTGTGATTCAAAGCCGGTTGTGTAACCTGCATGGATCACTGCATACGTTTATTAATTAAACGGGGCGGCCTCAAATGTAAATTTCATTGGTTAGTTTATAACCTGCAGGGTATGTGTGTGTGTGTGTGTGTGTGTGTGTGTGTGTGTGTGTGTTTACATATCTTTGTGGGGACCAATAGTCCTTATGGGGACAAACTCCTCGTCCCCATAAGTTTGAAGGGATTTTTCAGACTCAAAATGTGGTTTTAGTGTCAGGGTTAGGCATTCATTTTTCATGGTTAGGTTTAGGGAAAGCATTATGTCAATTAGATGTCCCCGCAAAGATATAAAGACAGATATAAAGAGAGTGTGTGTGTGTGTGTGTGTGTGTGTGTGAGTGAAAGTTTTCCTTTTCTGAGTGAGGTTAGCCAAATGTTGTGGGGCTGTGGTGCCGAGCCGTGTGAAGTGTTGAAATCTCGTGTTGCTTTTTTTTCTTTTTGCCAGTTTCCGTCAAGTCAAGTTTGATTTTAATCTGAAGTTTAAAAACAGCATTAAATTTAACGGCAGCTTTTGACGGAGGTCTCCGGGGATGCGATCATATCGTCGTATCGTTTAAAAGCACGTTCTGCATCCAGAAGAAGCTCAGGTTTCATCTAAAGCAGCTGTGCTGAGAGCAGAGACGGAAACATCAGGCTTTGTGCCTTTGTTAGCTGCGTCAGCAGCCTGAGACCACTGCTGTCACTAACTCTGTATAAAAGCAATAAATTAAACTAAACTAAAGAAATCAGAAGCTTTTTGGACCGAGTGCAGAATGATGGTCCGGTCTTTATGTTTTTGAGCTCCTCACAGAGGCAGAAACATACGTGAGCTATCAATCAATCAGAATATTTTATTAATCCCAGAGGAAATTATGTTGTCACACTTCCTCTGAGACTGTGCGAGCAGTAACCAACTAAAGTAAATGAAATGATACAGAATATTACAGCATTATAAACTATAAGAAAATAAATATGTCAGTAAATCACACAGTTTGTGTAGTTGAGGCTGAGGAGCCCTCCTTATCACACTGATAGTGAACGTGTTGTGTCCTGTGTCGAGGATGTGCAGAGGTTTAAGGTAAAGTTTGACCCACAGATGAAGCTCGTGTTTTATTCTCCTGTGGAAAATCGTTTTGGTCCTTTTAACAGAAATCAGTCGTAGATCATTTCTCACTTTTTATTCGACTCGGTCGACTTCAGCATGCTGCCTGTTGGTTTCCATGCTCGTCCTCTAGTTTTGGTTAAATGTGCACATACTTATTTGCAGGAGTTACCTGCAGGGCCTTTGAACTGCGGCGTCCTGGGAGACGTGTTATTGCTCCCAAATGGGCTGAAGTTGCATAAGCAGCTGCTTCTTTGTGAACAGCTCAGATTAATTCCAGCTTTTCAAATGTAACTGTTCACTGATGTTCTCTGTTTTCTATTAACAGTAAGCTGAACATCTTTTAGGTCTCGGACTAAACCGTCGCCTATAAAAAGTTAATGTCTAAAGTCTAAAGTCCTCGTTGTCAGGAGCTGGCTGTGACGTGCTGCTCGGCTCTCTGTGGGAAACTGTTGATTTTTAATAAAATGTGTCGCAGCCTGAAACATCACAAATTAACCACCAATCCTGCGGTCGCATTGATTCACTGAGCACTCTGCATTTGTTTTTATGTTACCTGGGACAACAGCGAACTCTGAGATTAAAGTTTATTAAAACCCTTTTAAGTCCATCTTAAAAGGTTTACGTAACTATTTTTAAAGCCAGGTAGAAATGCAACCACATAAACTAGCGTAATAGGTTCTTTTGCATATGAAACTGGAAGAGTTGTGCTTGCATAACACGCATTCAGCTCATCCCGGGTCGCGGTTTCCTTCCACAAATGGCTTTTCGCAAAAGGTGATTGCAACATCTAAAACATTATAATCCAGAAACACACTTTGTCAATCTGATCAGCTGTTCAATGCACTTCCTACGTTGGAATAAACGTCAGCGTGTATTGCATGTCTGCGTTACATCACTTTTCGTGAGAAATGTAGTTTTTCAGGGTTTTTCAAAGGTTTACTGTTGTCCTGTTTGACTTTATGCTTTTCTGTACAGTTTCTGAGATGCTTAGAACTCAAACTGCACTGTTGGAAATATTTTTATTTTAATGCACATGCTGGTTTTTTTGGGGGGGGGGGGGATTTGCACATTTCCATTGTAATATTTATTTCATTATTTTGTTTTTCCTGCAGTTTATAGAAATGGGTGTGTCTCAAAAATGAAACTATGAAGACACTCGATAAGTTTGCTGTGGTTGGAAACTGTTTTGTGCAACTTTTTTGCATTTACAGTTTTGAGGGTAAACCTCTGAAATCTCTGTAACTAGAAATATGTGTAAAAAAAAAACCACATCTATCAGGTTAAAACTGATTTCCAATTTTTGTAGTTTGTTGCACTTTTTGTTATTTTGCTTTTTGCTATTTACTATGGACTTAATGCATATATGTTATTAAAATTTGTGATATAATAGTTGTATTGATGTATAGAAACTTGAAATGCTCCCATAAATGACACCACAGCAGGTGAAAATACAAAGATAAGCTCTGGCAGACTTGGATCTGTGGTGGCTTTAAAGGGTTAATGTGCTCGGTCCCTGTTAGATTTAATTACAAGGACGTTTCTGCATTTCACTCTTTTCTTATTTTGTATTTTTTACATTTCATTTATGGCGTTTCCAGTCCTCCATACAGGAAGATTCAAACAGCAGAAGTAATCATATTTCAGAGACGACGAAAAGGTGAAAGTCAAGTTTGCTTTACTGGGGGAAAAAAAAAACAACCTCAGTGAGAGAAACAGCTCGTCGTCCTCGGTGTTCGCCCCATTTTTAAAGTTCCTTTACAGAAATCGTCTCCTGGTGTCACCTCTCGCTCATCGGGAAGAGAAATCAAACCCAGCCTCACATCGCTGGGCTCTGATTGTCCCTCCGGTGTCCTTCAGTCCTTCAGAAAGTGAAAGAGGAGGGCGATAAGCACATTTTGGCAGAATTCAAGGCCTCGAGAGGCATTTACTCGTCCTCGCTGCAGCCTGTGCAGGTCTGACTGCGTGCCGGGAGATTTCACTGTAAAACGTGTTTATTCTTCTTCTCCTGCATCACTTACTAATCAATTCCCCGCTTTCTTATTCTGCTCATGTATAATTTACAGGCTTTAATTTGCTGTGTTGATTTAAAAGCAGTGTGTGGAAATCACTGTGTAAAGGCAGCCGATAATGCGGAGTGTATAAAAGGAAGAGGTGAAGAGAGGAGATGGAGGGGGCGAGTAATGGACAAGGACTGGAGAGCACCTCCTGGAGAGCGCGGAGATTTTTTTGGATGAGAAGGCCGAGACACCTTTTTGAACTGAAAGAGAAAAAGTCAGAGGGGCACTTTGAAAAGATGTGACATTTAATTTCCCAAATTCAAAACAGAGGTCCTGTTTTCTGTAGGATCGCCTCTCCGGAGTCTAAAAGTGAGGAGGAGAGGGTTTGAGGGGGAAGAGGGAAGAAATGATATTTGAGAGCAGAAAGAACAAAATGAGGAGGAAGGAGATTCGATACGTGCGGACGAGAGAAAAGAGCAGCGGGACGGCGGGATGAGCGAGGAGACGCCGTAAATACAGTCGGGATGGGCGAAGGGAACGACGGGCTGGTTTTTCAATCAGCTCCGTGTGTGTGTGTGTGTGCGTGCTGGAGTGGTTCCTCCTCAGCTGGAACCAGTACTCTCGGTTCAGCAGGTTCATGCTGTAACAGTTTAAACATGGCGGCGTCCGCTGCCTCCGGTTCCCCTCGCCGCTCTCATTTTAACCTTCTTTGTAGTCCGAGCTGCTGCAGGGACCCACCGCTGCGTCACACGGTGGTGTAATTTGGACCGGCACGTATTTGGGAACGTTTTCAAAAAGCTCAAGGCTCTGCTTAGAGTTCAGGGCACCACATCTGGAGCTGTCATGGAGGACCGCCGGGGTCTACGGGGCAGTTCTCAGAGGCGTCGCTGGGGTACAGGATAAGTCGTGATGTGTGCAAGGGGCGTGGCTGTGGAAACCTGCGTCCAAATCTGGCACGGGTTCAGGCTCAGGAGCGAGCAGGATGATGGGAAAGTTCCTGGAGGCAGTCCCCGCCTCCAGGAACTCCACGTGGCACAAATCAGATATCTACAACAATCCCGACGGCACCTGAAAGCAAAGAGCAGCTCTGCACAACAAACCACCGTTTGGCCTCATGCAGCCGGCTGCATCGCCGTGGCAACTCATGCTGTAGCCCTAACCTGAGATTAGTTCTCTAAAGGCGCGGCCACCGACCCCGGGGCCTCTGAGCACGGGCAGCAGGGTCTGACGAGCATCAGTAACTGGTTTGTCTTCTTATGCTAACGATAACGATGACCCCGTTTGAATTGTGTGTTGATAATTAATCTTCGCCGTCAGCCCGTTAACGCGATGACAGGATGAAACCATCATCTGCACATGTAAATGTTCATTTAATGGAGGAACGGCGTCTGTCAGTCTGTGCTGTCCTAATGATCCAGCTGTGAACAGTCGCTGTCTTCACACAGAAACGCTGCCGTCTCGCCGTGGACCTGTTCCTGTTTCTTATTGGTCGATCGATAAACTATCGACCGGGTAACCGGCTTCGTTACTTGGGCCGCTGTTTTGACCCGACGTGAGCGGTCACCAGGACATGAATCACGTTTTCAGTTCCGTGACGTCGCTCTGTGACGAGCGGTCGAACCTTCAGATGCTGCCGGTGGCTCGGTAACCGTGTCCATGTGTCACATGATCAACAAGCTCAAACCGTTTTAAAAAATGCAGATGTGCCAGTAAATCCCCGCTTTGAGTCCCAGTACCTGAGTCATAATGCCTGCTATCAGGATATCTGATCTATTTGTACTTTTACAGATTGTCATCCTCACACTTGGGATAAAAACTCTGAGCAGCTCATCTGTGGCTGGTTACACATCCGTCCTTTGTCCTCACATACAGTCTCCTTCCATTATTAACTCCATGTTTTTGTTTCAGCTCACTGTAAGTTTAAATGATCGCTGATGAAAATCATCAGATCTGCCAACTGAACATCCAGTGGACTCGTCACGCTAAGTTATTTAGACACACTGTTATATTATTTATATACACCTCCCAGCATGCACTGCAGCAACCTTCCAATTTCCCAGAAATCTGCTTTTTTTTAATTCTCACATGAAAAAGGTTAAACAGTGGAAACAGTTTTGTGTCTCCGAGCAGAATTAAAACCATGCGACGGTGTCGCCTGCGCCTCGCTTGCCTCCTGCCCGTTTCTGAAAGGACCGAAGTCACTGGCGTCATGAATTGTGACGAAGTGCAGAAAAGGCTGTCAGGAGGGACAATAAATATTTAAATAAAGACATAAATGGAGCGCTTTCAGTGGGAACGGCACACAGGTTTGAGTTACAGCGCATGTAGGGTTATGTTATTCTAACCTAAAAATCCAAGCTGCTTAAAGTCAAAGCATCCCCGCGAGCCTGGCCGCACGCAGCTGTGATCCAGTCACTCTGAAACGCGCACGTGTGGCGGGAAGCTGCGCTGAGCGCTCTGTAGTCCAAGTGGACTTGGTTCTCTGCAGAAGCCTCGAGACGACAGATCTGAAAGCTCTGCAGGAGGCTGCGTGGTCCTGGAGTCCATCTGTAGTCCGAGTTCTTCTGACCAATCACGAACTGGTGCACAGAGCGATGGCGTTTGTTCATACTCAGTTTCAAATCCCCCTGCCATCACCTGAGAACAATGAAGCTGTTTACAAGCTTTTTGGGCGTGGCCGCGTAGGCACCGTCCCCTCACGGCAGCGAGGGTTTGAGTCTGACCGCTGGGTTCCTAAAATATGGCTTGGACCAAACCCGAACTCTGACCCTGCTGAAGTCAGACCCGTGCAGATCAGTGCAAGGTGATTCGCTCTGTGGTGACATCACACATCGCCTGATGCTGTAAGGAGGAAGCGAACTGGTGCCGTCAAACCAGTTCGCTTCAGGCCTGGTGCAGAGGTCAGGGTCGCCTGTCGATCACGGCGACCTCGCTGTAGGCCTCTGTAAGCAGCAGCTTACTGTGGGCACCGACTCGCTGCCGGAGCCTCCAGGGGTCATCGGGGGAACTGCGTGGTTTGGTACGTCTGCCTTGGCTTCGTTTAGGGTCACCTGGTGGTGCCTGAACATCACCGCCGTGCTCCAAGCAGCACCGTCGGTGACGTTCGCCGGACTCGCAGCAGTCCCAGAGCCTGAGGTTTGACATGAAACCCGCAGCCCGAGCGCTCTCTGCAGCAGCAGCTCCGTTTAAAATATTCAGACTTTTCCAACATATGCATCTCTGAAGCCCTCAGCAACTTTCACCATTTCCATATGCATAAGATATTTCTGCTCCAGCACCAAATCACAGTCACCAGTCTGAGGAGCTGCTAGTGCAGAAAACCTGACCAACTGAAGCCAGAATTTCACCAGCGCTTGGCTGCTGTCCAGTCAGGCTTTTTTCAGCGCTTTGCTGGGCCGCAGCCAGCCTGCGGGCCGCTGCCAGCCCCACCGGGTGCTCGGGAAGGTTTGTTTTCACGGCCCCTTCTGCTTTGTTGAATGGGCTGTGTGAAGCTCGGGGGGTGGAGCACCGTGCTAACACTGGCAGGGTGACGGGTGCAGTTTGCGCACGGGTCATCCCGGCTAAAAATATTTGCATCCAAGGTGGCGTGAAGCAGCTCGAATGAAAGCATCTACCAAACGGCACGGCGCTGGGGTTGCAGAGGCGGCTCTGCACCTGATAATCCGGCGGGGGCTTCTCCTCGTCTTACTGGCGCCGAGACTTTGCTCGCTCGTTTTCGTGACCCTCCGGCGCTGAAACCTCATTAAAAAAGCCACTGTATAATTTCATAATGAAGGGCCTTTATCACCACTGAGACGTACGTATGGCTGCGCGGTTATTGCTCGGCGCTGTTCTGATGCCGATCGTCGGCGAGATCATTAGTCTTAATTATGCGAAGGATCAAAATATTTAACAGCACATCACATCATCAGTTCGGCGGCGTCTAAATGTTTGAACGTTCCTGGTATGTCTGTTTATTAATTGTGGAAAACAAAGGCTGCATGATTAATGCGATGCCCTAATGTTGTGTCACTCTCTGATCATACTGTTGTTCATAAAATCGCCATCTGTTACCTCCAAATGCTGCACGCCAGTATGCATGGCGGCGGCGGCGGCGTTTGCTGCAGAGAGGGGGGAGCGTGAGGAGCGGTGCAGGTAGAGCGCGAGGGCTGATGGGAACTCCACAACCGCTGCTGGAGGTATCGACTACGTGGGAGAGAGTGACTCACCCTAAAAAGTCCACACACACCTGTGGAGGAGGTGTGTGTGGGCAGCCAGTGTGGCCGGGCAGATTGCTGCTCGCCTCTCTCACCGAGCCGCCGCCATCGCCAAAACGCTCCGTTTATTCGCTCTCCTATATGTTTGTTTTTGTGCGTTTCTCCACCAACACACCTGCGCCGGAGCGGCTCGTAGCAGAGACGTTTCACTCGCCGATGATTCACTTGTTAAGCTCGGCGCTCGTGCGATTTCTGCTCTTCCTCTGAGGTCTCGGTGCTACATTGGGAACTTTTAGGTTGTTTTTCCTCTCTCGCTCGTCTCCCTCCCTCTGCTGTGAAATGTTTTGTGGTTGTGGGTGTTCAGAGTTGAGAAATGTGTCATCTGAAATCAGATCCAACCCCTCCCCCCTCCTCTGTTCTTTTTCTTCTGCAGATTGTTTTCTGCATCCTGGATTTCTGCAAGTGTGCATGAAGAAAAAGTTCAACTGAATGTTTTTAATGACCGAACACATCAATTTGTTCGTGCTTGTCATACCTACACTCATTCCTTTATTGGTGACAGATATTCTAAAATTCTTAAAGGGTTTCGATCATGTTCATGAGCTTCAGCAGCTCTAGGTTGCTGCCATGTGATTGGACAGTTAGATATTTGTGGTAATGGGCGGTTGAACAGGTGTACCTAATAAATTGTCTGTATAAATGTCGGGCCCGGAGCGTCTTAGATCCATCCTGCAGCTGTGAAACACCCCATCGTTGGTCTCACAGTGCGTGTTCATAAACAACACCTTTGACCTTAAAGGTTAAGCTTTGGGTTTTTTGTGTATTTATTGTAGTTTTGTGTCTTTAATGTATAATTTCATAAAACTTTAACCAGCCAGAGGCGGGACTGGAAACTACTGGTTACTGAAAGAGTGGAGTAACGCAGAAACACAGAAACATTAACTTTAGTTCAAAGTTTACGGTTAGCAGGATGCGCTCAACTGTCACTGGTTAACCGCACAGTGAGTGTCCCTCCTGTGCGGAGACCGTCACCTCATCATTAACCACAAACACAAACACGCGGTCGTCCTTCTCCGGGTCTGCTCTGGGCTTCAGACGTCCTTTACAAGTATGAGATTCAGTTTGGGGAGTTATTAAAATGTTTTTAGTCATATCACTAGAGCTGTGAATAAATATTCTTAATGCAGTGATATGAATATTAAAAAAATCCAGCTGTGAAACAGCTGTGTGGTGGAGGCACTGATGCCACCGCACTGCCGGTACGAGGAGAGCGCAGCGAGTGACTCGGCTGACCTGCTGTGATAAGAGAACATTATGCTGCGGTTATCGCTGACGCCGTGGTCATTGCTCGCCCCCTCACACCCCCTCACCCTCACCCTCACCCCCTCCTTTCATGTGAGTTTCATTTGAATTAAAATCTCAGGGACCTCCCCTGTTGTTGGTTTTTATGTTACAGCTTTATGAACAACTGTGATTTTTACCTGTCCGGCAGCCTCACCTCACACACAGGTGTTCAGGTGTTCTCAGTACTTACAGGTACTTATACAGTACTTATTACTGCCTGCCTCATTCACACACACGCTTTTTTTATAAACCTCAGCAAACACACACCCCCAAAGAGTCTTTGACACTTTGGGGGTTGAACCACCAACCTTTCAATTGGTAGACGACCTCCTGAGGCTCAGCTGCCCCGAGATCCACGAGAGAGGTCTTGAAGCAAGAAAAGAAGAACTGTGCAAACATGCATGTGCTTTTTAATGCTTGCAGGAATCATAGGTCAGCGTTGAGGTACAAGGACTGGACAGTGTGGAAAAAAGTAGCCAATGACCAAAGAACAGTTTTGGAAGACCTTCGGAAAGCTCGGGAACATTCTGTGGCTCCAAAGAAATGAGGGGTGGCTGCAGTTCCTGGAGGGTAAACCCGAGTCGATCACTGCAGTCTGTTCCTCGACAGGTGTTGGCACCTGGGGGGTGGGGGTGGGGGGAGCCACAGCTTCAGTGCTGGAAGTCAATACGGGAAGCAAAGCAATCATGGAGGCTTCTGCTGGGAGTTTTTCCTGGGAACATCTCGTCTTTCACCAGCTGCTCCAGCGTCTCCATCTGTCCGATGTGATTTTGTTTTAATGTGGAAAAACGGTCAGCAGCGAGGCTTAATTTCTCCCAGCATGCTTCACAGGTAGATGGAAACGCTAACCACAACTTTCCTTTTTGTCACCGGCCCCGGGCGATTGGGCGTCGGTGAACAGCCCACACGTTCTTTATCCGCAGTGCATCCTGTAAGAGTACACGGGCCGATGCGTACGCCGAGCGGTTTGTCACCGACGCATCGATCGCCTCTGAGGCGCTCCTGGAAACGCAAAGGGCCACGGTTTCATCCACAGAGACTCCCGCTCTCCTTCCTGCCACAGTTCTTGGATTTTGGGATTTTTTTTGTATTATTTTTGAACACACCCACACCCCCGTCGGACGCAGCAGCTCAGTAACGTTGGAGTTTATCCAGCAGCACATAATTGAGGCCATGATGAAGTCAAGTGTTTTTCAGAGTAATGAGTGTTAGACTGTTTTAGTCTGGAAGGTAGCTCTGCCTCACAGCTTCCCCCAAATCACACCCCCACCCACCCATCCATCCATCCGCAACACATTTGTTCAATTTTGTTAAGTGCCACTCAAGAGGTATTCCTCAAAAACAACAAAAAATCTCAAAATTGATTTTCTTTTTCATTTTTTTTATTTAGTTTTTTTTCAGGGAGGTGTCAGGAAGGTGCACATTTTACACATTTTTAAAAGCTCAAGTGACAGTAGAAATGGAGATTTTAAAGGTAACTAATCCAATTACGGATGAAGAAAATGCGCTCACTGTGTTCAAATTGAAGATGGGAAACAAGCTAATTGCAGGAGAAGGAAGCACCCGAGCGACCCGCGTTTAGCCCTCCCGCTAACGATCAACAAAGCACTCCATTTTTAAATGCGTCTGTCAGAGTTCACGAGAGCCGCCGGATAAAATTCTGAAACATCGTTTCTGAAAATTTGGAGAGTGAATTTTGGAAGCGGAAGAAGAAACGCAGAGTAAGTTTAACAAGAGGAAATGTCCTGTGGTTGGATGAGCCGCCCGTGTCCACTCGTCACCTCCCCCTCGCCGCACATGGCCAGTCAAACAACAGGATGTGAGATCAGCGTTTCTGCAGATGTTAAACTGTGAGCGCTCCACGCAAACTCAGTTGGAGTTGAAGGATGAAGCTATGTGTGAGGGCACGGCCCGCAGACGCTGCACTCTGACGGCCAGCAGGGGGCGATCAGCCTGGTCTCAAAACCGCCCATCACTCCCAGGATTTGTGACCTCAGTCATCACTGTTCTGTTGAGTCAAGTGCGACATTTATTTTGTAATTTATGCACCTGCTATAGTAAAAAGGGGCTGAGGCGGAGCCTCCAGGTGTGGCGAGCGTGGGGGAGGTCTGACTCTTGGAAAGTTGTCTCGTTCTTAAAATAATGAAAATTTACAGAATGACGTTCCTGAAGAGTCGCCCCCTGCTGGCAGATTTAAGGCATGGCAGCTCTTCTTTACAGAGCTGGATGCGCCTCCGCCCTTTGTAGCGTCCATGATGGAGTAAGTGGGACTCACAGTGATGTCACTCATTGGTAACTGTTTTGGGATTTAGCAAATGAAACTGTTGGCAGACCGGGGTGGTGGTCCCCATCTTTAAGAAGGGAGACCGGAGGGTGTGTTCCAACTATAGGGGGATCACACTCCTCAGCCTCCCTGGGAAAGTCTATGCCAGGGTGCTGGAAAGGAGAGTTCGTCCGTTAGTCGAACCTCGGATACAGGAGGAACAATGCGGTTTTCGTCCTGGTCGCGGAACACTGGACCAGCTCTTTATCCTCTCGAGGATACTTGAGGGTGCATGGGAGTTTGCCCAACCAGTCTACATGTGTTTTGTGGACTTGGAGAAGGCATTCGACCGTGTCCCTCGGGTGTCCTGTGGGAGGTGTTTGCGGGAGTATGGGGTGTCTGGCCCACTGTTACGGGCCATTCGATCCCTATACAACCGTTGCAAGAGTTTGGTTCGCATTGCCGGCAATAAGTCGGACTTGTTTCCGGTGGGTGATGGGCTCCGCCAGGGCTGCCCTTTGTCACCGATTCTGTTCATAATTTTTATGGACAGGATTTCTAGGCGCAGCCAAGTGGCGGAGGGCTTTCACTTCGGTGGCCTCAGAATCTCATCTCTGCTTTTTGCGGATGATGTGGTTCTGATGGCTTCATCGGGTGGGGGCCTCCAGCTCGCACTGGAACGGTTCGCAGCCGAGTGTGAAGCAGCGGGAATGAGGATCAGCACCTCCAAATCTGAGGCCATGGTTCTCAGCCGGAAAAGGGTGGAGTGCCCACTCCGGGTCGGGATGAGTTCCTGCCCCAAGTGGAGGAGTTCAAGTATCTCGGGGTCTTGTTCGCGAGTGATGGGAGAAGGAGCCGGAGATCGACAGACGGATTGGTGCTGCGGCTGCAGTGATGCGGACGCTGCACCGGTCCGTCGTGGTGAAGAGGGAGCTGAGTGTAAAAGCGAAGCTCTCAATTTACCGGTCGATCTACGTCCCGACCCTCACCTATGGCCACGAGCTGTGGGTAGTGACCGAAAAAAGAACGAGATCGCGGGTACAAGCGGCAGAAATGAGCTTCCTCCGAAGGGTGGCTGGCCTCTCCCTTAGAGATAGGGTGAGAAGTTCGGCCATCCGGGAGGGGCTCAGAGTAGAGCCGCTGCTCCTCCACATCGAAAGGAGCCAGTTGAGGTGGTTCGGGCATCTGACAAGGATGCCCCTGGGCGCCTCCTGGGTGAGGTGTTCGGGCATGTCCCACGGGAGGAGGCCCCGGGCAGACCCAGGACGCGCGCTGGAGAGATTATATCTCTCGGCTGGCCTGGGAACGCCTTTGGTGTTCCCCGGATGAGCTGGAGGAGGTGGCTGGGGAGAGGGAGGTCTGGGCTTCTCTGCTTAGGCTGCTGCCCCCGCGACCCGACTTCGGATAAAGCGGATGAGGATGGATGGATGAAACTGTTGCCAATCACAGTGAAACGGATTGATGGCTCCTTGTTGCTACAGACTCGTGCCGCAGGTTTATATCCAGGCTCCGCCTCTGCAAGCTGAAACGCGCCTGAACGCTGACCGCCGTGACAGAATAGTACAAAGTGACGTAGGCCCTGATGAGCGAGCTCCTTCGTTAGCTCCTCGTGGCTGCTGGCTGCTGACAGGAGAAGCCCGAGTGTGAAAACCAAAGTCAGCCTGTAAAAGTTTCACCCCCCTCGCTCCAGTGACACCATCGGAAGTTGTGATCAGCAGGTTGTTAGCTTACCAGCAGTGATGTACTGTTGTTATCACATGAGAAGGTGCGAGCTTGAGCTTGGCTCTTGCCTCTTTTGGCGAGACATCAGCATATTTTGTGCGGCGCGTGTTAATTTGCGTTTGCAGGAACGCCTTGGCGGGTCACGTGTCTGCATTCACGTTTCTGACTTGCGTGAAGGGTGTTAGCGGTGGCGGCAGCTGCGTCTGAACGAGGGGAGGGGAACCTCGGCGCATCGAGTAGGTGATGAATGAAAGGAGCTTTTAATGCGCTCAGGTGTTTTCTTGAAAACGGCAGCGAGTGTTTGGTTTCACAAAGCTGAGATCACATTTCTGCTCCTCAGAGGTGGTCCTCAGTCAAAGCTGCGATACTTCACTGATATCAAACAGCACTCCCAGTGAAGGCCAATTGGAGATAGACTGCTGGGAAATTTCTAAAATTGCTATTCCAAATTTACAAGGTGGAGCGCTGCCACTGTTAGACAGTTTAGGGAGAGCTGCGGTGCGTAAACCGTTTTAGTTCGTCTCCTGCTGTGATGCAATCTGTTACGAGCATCAGTCAAATCACCCTCTCTGTTAGAGGATAAGAAAACACAGCCGTCAGCCAAGTCGGTAAACTCGGTAAACATTATGGAGGATTCCCCAACCTGCACACCGAGCCGAGCGCTCCTGCTCTTTCAGGCTGAGGCGGCGCTGCGGCTTTCACACCTACAGCTGCTTCTAATACATCCCCGACGTCCGGGTTTAAGATTAACGCACTCGAACATATTCTCGTCGTCTGATTTTCAACATGTAGCTGCACGCTGCTCCTCTCTTTATGTCCACTCTGATTAATCCAGAAGCACAATCTGCTTACTGCCTGCTTTGGTGAACACAGATGGGCTTTTTGTTCCCAAATATTTAATTTCCTGGTGTGTGTGTGTGTGTGTGTGTGTGTGTGTGTGTGTGTTCCTTCTGATTCTGTCCATTTATGGTTTCACAATTTTCATAACAACTGCAGGAGAGATATCTTTAGAATAGATGGGTGGGTGACAAACTAAGGAGCCGAGGATGTATGCGACATTTCATACATCCTCGGCTGCCTTCGTCACCAGGGCCACGAATGAGCCACAAAGGGGGGAATATCTCCTGTAAGGTAGAAGCGCTGATGCTTTTTTGTGGTGTGCGTGTGTCTGTGAGAACACGTTTAAAGAAGAAGCACACTCTCATCACTGAATAATTCATGTCTGTTTGATAGATTTTCTCACAGCTTTACGGGTGAATTTACAAACTTCATGAATTTCTTCTTTTGTGGAAACCGAATGTGTTACACGAGCCGAAAGGATCGCCTGCAGGTTAAACAAACCCTGTCAGGACTGAACGTCTCTATAAACTCTGAGGCACGAGCACTTTCTACTTTTTTAAAAAAAAAAACATATATGATGATGTAAAGACAAGAAACTGTGTGCTCCTCAAACATAAGAGGACTCAAACTTTGTTAAACCGTCACTTCCAGGAATAAAAACGCTCCATCCATCCATCCATTCGCTTCCACTTATCCTTTCCAGGGTTGCGGGGGGCGCTGGAGCCTATCCCAGCTGTCATAGGGCGAGAGGCGGGGTACGCCCTGGACAGGTCGCCAGTCTGTCACAGGGCTAAAACGCTCATGCTGTTAAAACTGTAAAAACAGAGGAAAGTGGAGCCTGCATCCTTTCTGATGACCAGCAGGGGGCGACTGCCCTGGTTTCTTAAAGAAGTTTCTCTGTGTAGATAACAACTCATAGCAACAGTTCCCTGAAGGAGCTTTTTATTGTAAGGCAAAGACTCCACAATGATACAAAGAAACCCCGACAATAAGACGACTCCCTGTGAGCAAGCACTTGGCAACAGTGGGAATGAAAAACTCCCTTTTAACAGGAAGAAACCTCGAGCAGAACCAGGCTCAGGGAGGGGCGGCCACCAAGACAGGAAGTAGAGAGCCGAGATAAATGGTAACTAATGCTTAAAATAAATAAAAACAAAGAGAGAAAGTTTGTGTCCAAAAGAACAAAAAAATGGAAAATCAACACGCTGCGATGAAGCGGGAGCGTGTTGCCAGTTTGAAGCTTCACAAACCCGACTGTAAGACGGTCGATCCCGCCTCATCCTCCTCGTGTCGTACGCTGTAATTGGCCGGTTTGGGCCACTGTTAGTAACGGTGACCGGCCCGGTCGTGTCCGGTTGGCCTGCTGATCAGAAACGATGAAGATTCGGCTCCAAACAAGCTTCACAGCTTCTGTGTGAAATGTGCTGCTTCCTGTTTGTGAGTCGTGATACAAGACAAACGTGGGAAGTCAGACCACTCCCGCACAGCTCACCCTGTCATCTGTTGACACCACGTTTGTGCTTTTGTGTTTCTGTGTTTTCGCTCTGAGTAGTGTTTAAAAACAGCTCTTTTTAAAACGTTTAAATTGGGCTTTTTGAATCCGGAGGGGTCCCGCTGAGGGACTGGAGACAGGGCGGGGTGGGGGATAAGGGCAAAGAGAGGTTGGTGATGTATGGAGAGATGCTCTGATTTAACAAATAAAAAATATCAACAATTCATTTGTAGTGCAGGATTTCTCCAAACAATTCCCCGATGACGGAGGCGGTGTAACGGAGAGGAAAGAGACAGAAAGCGAAATGTGTCTCGTGTCAGAGCGGCTCGGCGCTCGTGGAGTTCTCCTCAAACTATTTTTGCCTGCTGTTGCTGATGAGTGTGGTGTGTTTTTCTTGACGCCACTTCAGCGCGCTTTGCACTGCAGTTTTTTCTTTCGTGTAATCATGTGAAGATTGGAGCTTGTTTGTGTTGACACCGAATTCGACTCCCCTCTGATCGCTCGGTTTTTCTGCCGGAGCATGAAACAATATCAGCGTAGAGAGCTCGGAGAAGTGGGACTTGGACCGTGGCTCCATCTGTACAGTATTACCCTCGTTCATTCCCCCCTTTGTGAGCTTGATTTCTGAGAGTCTCTTTTGCATTAGTGCTGCATAAATTTTCCACAAAAATCCTCCTCGAGGGTCAAAACAGCAGAAACAGAAGGACGTGGACCCACTGTTTGTTTTCCTGAACGCTGTTGCACAACCCTTTTTTTCCACTGAGCTGCACATGCTGAGCAGTTTGATATACGTTTACTCTCTGCTGTGGAAAACATGCAGAATATATAAAACTGCAGTTCCTCTGGGGTCCACACGAGGCAGTCTATCAAAGCGAGTCGGTCCCCATAGACTCCTGTGTTAAACATCCACGGGTAAACGTGTTTTCGGCCTGCTGCGGTGCGAGTTGTGATGTTGGGTACATTTTTATGTCTTACACCTGAATGAGGCTTCCCATCCACTGCAGAATACCAGTGCTATTTAACTTACATCATTATGGCGTCTTCTTATCGCTGCTTATTCTGCACGCCGACCCGTCACGCCGACCCGTCACATCAGGCTGTTAGTTGGTGTAACAGGTTTAGGTCAATTAAATTAGGTAAATTCAAGGGTTTTTGTCCACCATAGAACCAAGTCCACCAGGGCAGATCTTTATATTTTTTACATGCCATTGTTTTGGGAGCATTTCAAGTTTCTATACATCAATACAACCGTTATATCCCAAATTTTGTTAATATGTATGCAGTAAGTCCATAGTAACTACACAAATGGCAAAAAGGACAATAAACTACAAAAAAATTGAAAATCAGTTTTTGGTTTTTTACACATATTTCTAGTTACAGAAATTTAAGAGGTTTATCCCTCAAAACTGTAAATGCAAAAAAGTTGCACACAACAGTTTCCAACCACAGCAAATTTATTTGGAGTGTCTTCATAGTTTCATTTTTGAGATGCACTCATTTCTATAAACTGTAGGAAAAACTAAAATAAATATTATTGTGCCCAGTTTGCACAAAAACTGCATGTGTATTATAATAAAATATTTCCAGCAGTGCAGTTCAAGTTCTAAGCATCTGAGAAACTATAGAGAAAGACAAAGTCAAACAGGACAACAGTAAACCTTTGAAAGTACCTGTAGGGGAAAAACTACATTTCTGGTTTTCACAAGTAATGGCGGACATGCGATAGTTAACGCTGATTTTTATTCTAACTTGGAAGTGCTATGAACAGCTGATCGGATCGGCAAAGTGTGTTTCTGGATTATTTTTTTGATGTTGCGCTCGCTTTTTATGCAATTTTTGCAAAAAGCTATTTGTAGAAGGAAACCACGACCCGGGCCAAGCTCAGTGCACGTTATGTAAGTAACTACTCCGGTTTCATATGCAAAAAAATTTATTGCGCTAGCTTATGTGTTTGCAGTTCTACTGGACTTTAAAAATACTTACACAAATCGGAGCGTGCACGTTTTTGACCACAGGAACTAAGCTTTTATGATTTTGACTTTGTCTCTATTTCAGTGGTTGCTGAGTGCGATCGTGGCTCAAGAGTTGGCAGTTCGTCTTGTAATCGGAAGGTTGCCGGTTCGAGCCCCGGCTCGGACGGTCTCGGTCGTTGTGTCCTTGGGCAAGACACTTCACCTACCGCCTACTGGTGTTGGCCAGAGGGGGCTGATGATGCGATATGGCAGCCTCGCTTCTGTCAGTCTGCCCCCAGGGCAGCTGTGGCTACAACTGTAGCTTGCCTTCACCAGTGTGTGAATGTGAGAGTGAATGAATAGTGGAATTGTAAAGCGCTTTGAGGGTCTCAAAAAGCGCTATATAAATGCAATCCATTATTATTTTATTATGGGTATTGTAGTACCCATTTGAAGTCTTGAATGTTTGAATGATGCCGGCTCTCCAGGCTTGAGCGTGAGGTTACTGAGTTTTCATTTTACCCTCAGCTGGAGTTCATGCACGTCAGCTCTGTGTTTGATGAAAGGTTTCTGGGAAATGTAGTAAATCAGTAGCAGAAGCAGAAGTGGAGGCGAGCAGATTTGGTGACATGTGCTAATGTGCGGTGCTGCAGCGTGCTGGTTGTGCAAATGGGTTCGCAGGTCGGTGTTTGTATGTATGTTACGTACATGCTGCTACATTTGCTGAGCAGCTTCCTCAGCAGAGCGGAGAGTGGGAGTTGTACCGAGCCTACATCTGTGCAGCATTACACTTGTTAATCTTCTCTGAGAAGCCAGAGCTTGTTTTTCTCTGTAACAACATCTTGATTCTTTCCTAATCATTCTTCCCCCGGGGTGCGTGAAGACTCGCAGCCGAGCAGGGTGCGTGAAGACTCGCAGCCGAGCAGGGTGCGTGTCTTTCATAAAGAGGCTGCTCCTGGGTCGGCGGGTGCACTCAACCTGTTTGGTAACCTTTGGTAACGCTGGTCCAGGTAGGTCGCGGCAGCCTCTACTTTAGCTTTAGCTTTCTTCTGATTGGCTGCCCCTCAGTTTCGGGGTTTTCTTAGCAGCCAACCTGAAATTTTGTATGGTACCAGACTGTACGCTCAGAAACCTCCAAACTGATCAGACTCCCTCCTTTCTCAACTCATTAACCCGGTCAGGGTTGCAATGGCAGCAGACCTCCCTCTGTCTCTGCACCTCTTTAAGCTCTTCCAGGGGGACCAAGGCGTTCCCAAGCCACCTCTCCAGCATGGGTACCTCAGGGTGTCCTCCTGTTGGACATGCCCAGAGTGCCTCCTTTCAATGTGGCTGACCAGCAGTTTTACCGAGTTTGTGTTTCAAAAAAGAAGACGCGACCAGCATGGACCTGTTGGCTCAAGACTGTTAAATATCAATGAAATTCAACCAGTTAGCAACAACAGAAGAAATAACCATTAGTGATGCAAAGTGGGAGGTCCCAAATTCAATATGAGTAAACTCTGAGGCGAGTGGTCAATGTGAAAACCTCTGGGACATCCCCCTGACAGACCATATGAGCAGGCGGTAAAAGCATCACTGAGTTAAACTACACAGTTGTCAGCTAGAAAGCAACGTACGGCGAGGGATCATGACCTTTGGAGGAAGCTCATTACTGTCATTTTTATCCCTGACCTTATTCTTCTGGTGGCTGCCCACAGCTCATGGCCATAGATGATGCCAGGAACATAAATCAACCACCAGATCAACAGCTTCTCCTTCACGCTCAGTGAAGAGAGAACTGAGCGTGAAGGAGAAGATGTCCTCCCCAACCTGGACCGCTAAAACCCACGGAGGAAGAACCATCGCCTCAAAGGTGGATGCCACATCACAGGGGAGGTGGTTGCTCGATGAAGCCGATCTGTTTTTGTTCACTTATTTAAAAGAACAAAAGACCACTTCAGACCGTTTACATTTGATACTTGTTAAACGTTGGACAAAGGTTATTCAAGTGTGACTTTGAATCTTCACTGCTGGCAGGAAGTGTTTGTTATCTTGGAGCCGTGCATGAACATAAAAGCCCGATGACCTTGGCTGTTGTCTCTGGGAGGATGTTTCAGAAACAGCAGCTGAAGAAGCCGCTGAGTTACAAACGCTAACCGAGCAGATGCTACGTTGGCGAGAGCTGGAGCGTCAGGTCTCTGGGTTTTAGAGGCAGTTCAGCCTTTTGCTGCTGTTGCTGAGACCAAACTGTTGGACTGAGCTAACAGCTACCAGGGCGACAAGTGGTTTCCAGAAAGTGTGACTCAAAAGCTCGAATCGGTCCCGACTGAAGAACCTGTGAGGTTTTTCCAGCCTGCTTTGTGTTTGGAGGAGAATGACCACACTGACAGATATCTGATATTTACTACAGCACAAATACAGCGCTGCGTGGAACGCAAAGGCCTCCGATCAACCCTACATCTGTGCTGCATTAGCTTGTTTTCTGCTCGTCTCTGTCCAAGGCCAGCGCCTGTGCGTGTGTGTTTGTGCGTGTGTGTGTGTGGGACTCAGAGGACTTTTGTTTGACGGCGTTGCAGGAATTAACAGGATGTTAGACAACAAGAAGTTACACCGACACACAGTGGTCTCTCTGTCTGCTTCTTCGAATGGTTTGTGTTTGTTTATGGCAACAGGAGATTAAGACCCATCTGGTGTGTGTGTGTGTGTGTGTGTGTGTGTGTGTGTGTGTGTGTGTGTGTGTGTGTGTGTGTGTGTGAGTTTGTGTGAGTTTGTGTGAGTTTGTGGGTGGGTTGTTGTAGGTTTGGTTTGCTTGAGATGGGCGGGGGTGGGGGTAGAATTGGCGAACAAGTGTTTTTTTTATGCCTCACATGTGTGTAAACGAGAAAGAAAGAAGCAACAAGAAAAGAAACGGCAACATGAATAGCAAGACAAAAGTGTGTGTGTTTGTGTCAGTGTAACAGAATCTGATGTGTGCGTGTGAGTGTGTGTGGGGGATGTGTTGCAGATTAAGCATTGTGCACGGCTTGTGTGAGTGTGTGTTGGTCGGCGGTGTGTGAATGATAATGACCTCTGACTCTGTCAGTTCTCTGTTACTTTACTGGATTAGCTTCCCTCCACTGCACTGCCTCTAGACGCACGCACGCACGCACGCACGGTAAATATCCGACCTTGCAAGCAGCCAATATTAAGCAGCATATTGGTCGGCGCCACAGCTCCGTGATAACAGATACTACACAACAAATACTCAAATACTTGCGGTTCATGCATGAAGTACAGCAGTACTACAGCACCAGATACAAGTGCAGTACAGGAGTGTACGCAGTATTCACACTCATCACAGTCACGTTCATGTTACTGACTGAAATTTAAATGTTCACCATGTGCTGTCTCCAGTGGACGTTAATATTGGCACTAACCCTGCACACAGTGTCTGTGACTCACTCTATATGTGGCCATATTAATACAGTCACACATATTTACTTCTCTTATTGATTGTATATTATATTGTGATTACACTGATACTGACTGTGTGGGCTGCTGGAGTCGGGCTCTGGCTGCTGCTGCTGACGGGGTCCTCGCTGTGACAGCAGGCCTCCGTTTGCGTTCTTTGTGCTGATAATAAATCGCGCTGTGATGGAGCGAAGAACTGACCCCTCACACTGAGACTATCCTGAACATGGATGTTATTGATAACTTCAGTTTACGCTATCGACGCTGATTCGTGTCCACAGTTAATTCTGCTCCAACTCTGATTCACTGCATTGATAGTGAGTGGATGAAAAAACACATATACAAAGACACTGACTCATACATACTTAACACATTCATAACACACCCACCAACTGGCAGGCCCTTTACAAACTCTCACACACACGTACACATTACCAACATACACACACGCTAACTGGGCATAGATCCACTGTAGGAGTTGGTCTCTCTGCTGGAGTCCCTGGCTCCGTAGGACATGTCCACATGTGGAACACCAGCTGGTCGACACACACACACTCACGTGCACACACACGTGCACGCACACACGTGCACACACACGCATACAAATACATGCATTCGTCTCCCCTGCTGCTCTAACAAGCCTCCTGCTACAAATCTTTCCTTTTTGCATGTGTAATAGTACTCAGTCACACACACTGTCTTTGTCTTTCACACTTGTTTACACACTCGCTCACGCACCAACAGTACACACATTTGCAGTAGTACAGTACTCCCTCTCCCACACACACACATCCCCCGTGCCAGGATATCTGTTTATTGGAGTACGTAGCTGATTTCTGCTGGCTGCTCTGCATGATTATTGCATCATACTGCACACACGCACACACACATGCACACAGACACACACGCTGCTGTATATATGCGTGAAAACGATCTATAGACACACACACAGATGATTGCATCATGGTGCAAAGCTGTACGTACCCGCGTGCACGCACTTACCCACGGCTTGCATCAGTCATCAGTCCGACAGCGAGCGTCGTATAGTTCCCTCAACTTTAATCACAGACACACGAACCAGGCGGTAAGACCGAGAAACAGTCTGTCACAGACAGGAAACTCCAGAAACCGTCAACATGCTCATGACTGATTTGTCCGATTCGGGTGGCTCAGAGTTAGATTGAAACCAGAGCGGAAAAACAGCCGGTCGAACCTGAGCTCCGGTTACCAGAGAGGAGAAAAGTTGGGAAAATAAACACGGCAATCAAAAAAATCATCAGTCACTAAAGCTGAAAACTCGGGAAACCCAAAATAACCTCAGACTGGAGCTCAACACAATAAACATGAGCAAAAATGTCTTGATTTTACTCGAAATCAGCCGTCGGTTAAAAAGCAGGTTTAAAAATCCCATCAGGTGATCCGGAAACCTGGGAGTGAAATCCAAATACAACCAAACTTCAAATTATTCATCAAACGTGACAAAACGCTGCTTCATGCATCCACGTGTGACAACAGTGGAATAATGATTCTCATGCATTTATCTATATCGCCTTGACAACAAATTCCAGAGGTGCTTTATTACATTAATGACAAATCAAAAGCAAGTGAGGTCAGATCTGATTAAAATAAAACAAATCCATCCATTCAGGGCAGCTGGAGCCCGACCGCAGCTGGCTGGAGGACTCAAACCCGGGACCTGCTGGTTGTCAGTCCCTGCACCACTGCGCTGCCATAAAAAGGAAAGACCAGTATGTCAGCATATTAGAGAATTTAGCTGATAGAATGAAATCATCTGGAATAGTTTGGAACCGATACCATCGGATGACTTTTTGGCAGGTGCACAGCTGAGGGGCTGGTCATCTTTAATAATGAGTCTAAAATTGGGACATCAGTGGAGCCCAGCCTGAAGTCAGACCCCAGAATGCCTTCGATGGGCGGGAGAGTCCGCTGCTCCACACCGGAGGTGTGTAAGTCCAGCAGCGCGTTGTCGGTCATCTGAAGATTCGGTCAGGCCTCAAACCGGTCCCCGGGATGGTAAACAAGGCACAAAGGAAGCTGTTTTATTCTAACAATTAGCTACGTCAGTCTGAATATTGGTCTGCCAGATGGAGACGAGCCGCCGTGAAATCTTATAAACCAGTCAGACATCAAAGTCAGCCAAACCAAAAATGAAAGGACTGGAAAAAAGTGGAAAAGAAACGAGGAACCAGCATTAGCAGAGAAATCGGCCAGCCATGCAGTGAAAGAAGTAGGCAGACAAAGTTAAAAAAGCAAACGCTAATATCTGCCCGCCAATCTTCTTACCGGAGAAAATCCACCGCTGGTTTTGAAATCAGTCGGTAAACTCAACAAATCATCCACGTGTGTTTGAAAACTCTGCCTAGGAACAGTTTAAAGCCAGAAAACTGCCATTTTAATCTTTTATTGGCTTTGTAAAAGCCAAAATGGGGATAAAGGTTGGAAATTGGCAATATGTGTAAACGGCCTGGGGTTTGGTGCTCGTTGTTAGAAACCAACGCTTCTCTGAAAATGAAATCGGCATAAAGACGACTTTCAGTCAGAGAGTAGTTTTTAATTTCTTGGATTAAAAAGATAGTAAAAGAAAAACAAACTGTTCATACAGTGATAAAGATTTTCCAAATATACATCTGCCAAACGGAAAACCTGTCAACACAGATCGGGTGACGAGGAAGATAACATCTAACCAACTAAAAAAACAGGATTATCAGGTGGGAGAGCGGTCACCTAAACCTTAGCATGATTCAGTCATGTGTGGAACCGTTAATTAGATCAGTGACTCCGCCCATTCTTACCTTAAACCTGCAATTTAAATGTCATATTTAAAAACGGATGATCGGTGAGTCACACCAAAACGAAGAAGAATCCCTCAAACATCATGACGTAAAAACCAGTTTTAAAACAAGTCAGCCAAACACGGAAAAAACAGTCAGGCAACTTAACACCTAATTTAGGCCATGCTTAAAAAAAACCCAAACAAATCCTGAAACTGTTGTAATCAGTCGGTCAGATCTGGATCAGCTCCTCAGTTTCACCAGCAGGCCGAGCCGCTTGACCAAAACCTCCTCTGAATGAAGGCTTTGTCCACATGGAGAGCAGTGTGTGTGTGTGTGTGTGTGTGTGTGTGTGTGTGTGTGTGTGTGTGTGTGTGTGTGTGTGAGAGAAAGTAAAGTGTGTGAAAGAAAGAAGGACAAAGAGAACAAAATAGGGTGAAAAAGAGACAGTGAGACAAAGAAACGGAGCGAGAGAGAGAGAGAGGGAGTTTGGTGTTTCTCAGTGTGGAGCTTAAACAAGCAGTACAGGATGTGCAGCCAAACTATTTTCTCTGGTTGGCTGCCGAATCTGTGTGTGTGTGTGTACGCATGTGTGTGTGTGCATGTGTGTCAGATATTTGGTGGGGGTGAGGTTGAATGGATGTCACTTGTTTTCTTTACCATTACAGCTGGGAGGGACGTGTGTTCGCACGCACCTTCGGTCGACGACACCCGTCGGGTCCACAAACGGCACGCTGGTGCGTCCGCAGTCGCTCGCACTGCAGCCACACGAGAAACACGTCACCTGAAACATCTTCAGACTCTCAGCTGATGTATTTACTGCATGTAACCTCAGAGGTACAGAGCTATTTTTAATATGATTTGATCTGTGGTGCAGCTAAAGCCGTCCTGCGTATGGACACTTTTAAACCGAGATTAGCAGCGCTGCCAGCTTCCCAGCAAACACGTGGCATGAAAGCATAGACTGTATATACAAGATGGACTACGTCCACGTTTTAGGTCTGATTGTGTCTGATTAACCATTTCCTGGTCCAAACGTTTCTTCCAAAATCAAAGAAGAATTCGTATTGTCTCAGCACTGGTGTGGCTGTCCTCCCAGATGTCACGATAACATCTGTGAAAGCAGTGAGCAGAAGGCAGTTAGCTTGCTAGTATTCATCTAAAGATGATATATCACGACTTCAGTATTGTTTAAAAAAAACTGTTATCAGGTTGGTTGTAGAAGAGATGTTCAGAGGGTTAGGGGAGTTGGCAGTTAGCCTGGCAGCTAGCTACAGAGCTGTGGTTAGGCTAATATAAATACATTAGCAGAGAGCAGATGGAGGATGAGGGATAAACAGCTCTCAATAAAAGGTTATGTTGAGAGTCCCTGATGGTCACAGATGTATGCCAGGTAGACGATGCCGAAAACGGACCAAACTTAGCCAAATAATGCTAAAGTGTCTGGGCTACTAGCCGCTCTGACACAAACTATTATTTTGTTTATAGACTAATTAAAAACATAAATAATACAATTAATAATAAGTAGTAAAATTTTGTTATTAGTGCTTTTACGATAAAGTTTAATTCCCTTTGTATTACCTGTTTAATATTTCATAAAGTTTTCCTAATACACTTATCAAGCAAGCTAAGTTAGCAAAGTAGCACCAGCTCTTTCCGTAGGGCTGCATGGGAAGTTTGTGAAAACTTCCACCGAAGGTCTGAAAGAGACGAGCATTTAGATGATGTCTTGAGCTTAAACTCGACTATATGAATGCAGAAGAAGTGTGATGACTGATATGTATTTAATGACTGCACAGGTTTAGTCTGCGCGACTTTTTAAAGCATGTACATTGTTATGTTTTACAAAATTAAATCCAATCCTCAGTCACACAGGCATGGAGATCGGTTGCTAGGGAAAAATGTCCCAAACCAGTTGGCAAATGGTTACTGGCTGTCTCTGGTAAAACTGGTCGCAAAGAAAAAAAAACCTCCTCGTGAAACTTGTGTGAAATAGCAAACACTGAGTTGTGGTGTTGAGCAACGCAAACCGACTCCACTGTGTCGCACTCTTCAAGGTTTCGCTATCAGTTAGCGAGCCGTTTCAGAGCATTTGCAGACACGTCGGGGGTGACCGCAGAAATCTGCGAACAGGCAAATCAGTGTTAAGGTTTTTGGTCCAGCTTTGTTACCTGCTTGCAACCATTTTTACCTGACAACAACAATCAACCAATCACCAACTGATTGGGTAATACATGCAACCAGTCGTTACCACAGCAACTGCTAACCAGTCAGTTAATGATCATTTATTCCTAACAACTGATGGTTACCAGACTGTCGCTAACCGGTCTCTACACCTGTGAGACGGAGGTCTGAAAGTAAATGAAATGAAGGCTGTTTAGACACACCCCCTTTGACAGGATGCAGACTCTGATGAAACTTGCTCTCCCATAGTCTGGGGGATCACCTTCAGCTGTGACCTTTGGAGGTGGGTGGGGGGGTCAGAATCTCCATCAAACTGGGTAAACATGAACTTTGTGGACTTACAAAGATGGTGGTCCCAGAGATGATGTGGTTAAAATGCCGTTTGGCATCATATTAGGGGTAGGGGTAGTGTTAGGGTCAGACATAACCCGAAGTCCGGGGACTCGAGCACTAACGGGCAGAATGAATTCAGAGATGAAAGCAGGCCTGTGGTGAGCGAGGAGGTCGGGGTCGATGGACGGGCCAGTCGTGACTCCAGGCTCCTTTAGTTAGCGTTTGTGTTGGCGCTGCATTCAGCCATAGCGACACCAGAGCAGCCTCAGACACACTGCACACACTTTGCTTTTGTCCTTGGACAGTGTGTTCCCGCTGACGTCCAAAGAAAGCTACAGCATCGGTCACGTGACCTGGCTCAGACACCTTCAACTTTTGGCAAAGCAACCTCTTTTTCTTTCTTATTAAAAAAAAGTTACTGCTTTAATTTTCCAAGAAGCAGTCCAGGTATTTTTTTATATATTTAATTTTTTATTATTCTTTGTCTGATATTTTTTTGTGAGGAGGAGGAGGAAGAGGAGGAGGAATATTTATCTCGACAGACAACAGAAAAAGAAAGCCTGACATCTACCTGTCGACGCGACCGCTCGCTCCACAAAGGGAAAGGAAGGGAGACGCGAAAATGAAGAGAAATAAGAAAGTGAGTGTGTCAGGCTTCAGGTTGGCATGTGAGCGATGAAAAGGCCGCCGTTTGTCACCAGAAATTATTGATGTACAAACAAACAGACGCTGCGGGAGGACGCGGGAGTTTGGGAGGCTTTTGAAAAACGAATCAAAGAGGGGGGAGGGGGGAGGGAGGTAAATGGCTGAATATGATGAGACAAAGGCGGGAGGAAAGTGATGAGACGAGATGAGGAGGGAAAGTGGAGAAAGTTGGGGGTGATTTCTCTCCTTCTCCTTTTCCTAACCTCCTTCCCTTCCCCTCTCTCATATTTTTGGTCATCCTCACCTTCCTCCTTTTCCTCATTCCTCTTCTTTCTTCCTCATCTTCATCTTCACGTCCACCTTCTCTTTTTTCCATTTTTGTTCTTCTTCCTTCTTTAACCAGCTCTTGTCATTTTTCTCCTTCCTCATCAACAGCCTCTTCCTCTTCCTGCTCTTCTCACTTTTCCCTTCCCTTCTTCCTCTCCTTGTCGTTTATCTGCACTTCTCCTTCCCCCTCTTTTTATTTTCATTCTTCCGTTTCCTGTCATTTTCACTTTCTTCACGTCTTCGCCTTCCTTCTTCTTTTTCTTATTTATCTTCTGCTTCATTAGTTTTCCATGTTTTCCTTTTCCTGCTCGTCAGCCCTCCACTCGTTTTCCAGTGTCATTATTTCATCCTCTGGTTCTTCAGCTTCTCGTCATGTCCTCCTCTTCCTCTCCAGTTCTCCTTCGCGTCCCTCGGATCCTTCATCTTCTGTGTTTTCCTCTTTTTCCTTTTCATTTTCTGCTGCTTCTCATTTCCTAAAATCTTCTTCCTGCTTTTTGTCTGTTTCTGCTCCACCTTTACTCTGTTTTTCCTCCTTTTCCATTTTCACACCTTCCTTCCTGTTCATCATTTCAATCCTTTTCCTTCTTCCCCTTTTCCTCCCTCTCTCCTAATCTTCAGCTTTATTTCCCCCCTCGTCCTTCCATCCTCCTCTCTCTTCCCCCCTTTTTTCATCTCTCTCCTCCATCTCCTTCCTCCCGCCCTCTTCATTTTCTTCACCCTTTTACCCTCCTCCTCCTCTCAGGCTGCCTGTTGAATGAACGAATGAATGAATGAATAAAAATGAAATCGCTCACAGTCCTTATTTCTTTCTTGTGCCTTCGTGGAGCGAGAACACAAAAATGCCGGCGTGTTTCAGAGATGTGTGTGACACAGTAACGGGTGCTCATTAACATTTTAATATTGATCATTATGTGTGAAATCATGTCCGTTATGGAGGCGCTTGATCCGCAGTTTTGATTTTCTTTAATTGCGTTGCCTTTGGCCGTCTTTTTTTCCTGATAAATGTATTTATCTGCACGCTTTAAGAAGACGAAATCCAGAATCTTCGCGTTGTCGGGGTGTGAAACCGTCACGGGGGCCCCGAAGAGAAACGCGGAGCGGTGATGACAAAACAAATTCACATGTGAATGTGAAATTAGAGCCAGATCTTCATGCGAGTCAGCTCAGAGCAGCTCCTCTAATAACGCAGATACCATCGCTCCATATTCTGACGATCGATCAAAGTGAATTAGATCGGCTCGGCTGTCGATAATGACGATAATGTGTGTGATGAAAGCACCTGAGGGTGTGTGTGGATCTATAATCTATAATCTATAATGGTGATGGCAGCTCAGAGGAATCTGTTTCTGTCTCACAAAGACAAAGGCTCAGACAGACGCACGCCGAAATTGGTGTTTTTTCTTTTTTTCTTTTTTTTGTGGCCACTCCAGTCATTTGGGAAACACACACACACACACACACACACACACACACACACACACACACACACACACACACACACACACACACACACACACACACACACACACACACGGAGATTGAAGTCCACAGTTTGAAAGAGTGTTTAGCAGATTTTTTTCCTTTTTTTTTTTTTTGGGCAGGACGAGCGGGGTAGCGCTCTCTCCCTCCAGCGACCATGGGACTCGGCGAGTTGCCATGGAAACAGCCCAAACTGCACCGGAGGAGTGATTGAGAGGGGGAGAAAGAGAGAGAGAGAGGGCGAGAGAGGTAGCCGGAGACTGAGAGAGCGAGGGAGAGAGAGAGAGAGAGATTTCACTCCTAGAAGAAGGCCTTCTGATGGCGACTGTTGTTCTTCTCCACTCAATGTGAACAGTTTAGTGTGTGTGTGTGTGTGTGTGTGTGTGTGTAAGAATGAAACTGCACAGAGTGGGGAGAGGAGAAAAAAATGCAGGTGACTGTCTGCGTTTGTGTGCTTTTGTGTGTCCTGTCTGAGTTTCAGCGTGCAAGCCTCTGTGCGTGTTTGCGTGCTGCAATTTTAGCTCAAGGTAATTGCAGCGAGGACGTTTCTGCCGCACCTCCTAACTTCAGATCGCCCGTTTGAAGGGGCGGCGGTTCGGCATGCATATTCAGGAGGATCGACGTGCGCCTGTGGCGTCCAATACTGCGCTTTGTCAAAGCAGCAAAGTGACCTTTGGCGTCAGTGTCGCGCCTTCGGTCGCTGCAATAACTGAGCACATGTTAGTGATGGTAGGAGAGCCTGCAATGTCACGTTTAAGCACACCAGTTACTGCGCTGAAGGGGCGTAATTTAACCCAAACTGAGTGCTTTTTCTAAACCCACGCAAGAACCTAATAACTCATGTTCCTGCACTTGAACCGTGACCAAACGGGTCTGCAGCCTAAACCCAGGCAGATATTTTCACCGTCCAAAGCCAACAAGCTTTACAGGGCGGTCACGGCGTGCTCGACATCCCAGCGTGTCAAAAACTTGCTTCTCACTTTGTGTTGTTAAAGGCTGATCAGGTTCACTTTCACTCACACATAACCTGTCAGGTTACCCCATGGGCACAAGGGGTCCTTTAACAAATCGCCATGCGTGGGGACGCGTGAGCCGGCCTCATGGCGACAGAACGTCAGTATGTAAACGAGTACAGGCTGGTGTATATGTGCATCTATGAGTTCTCCCAACTTGGAGACGAAGCGTCCAGTGGTTCGGGTTAGATTCAGCGGAGGTTGGGTACAGGGGTGAAGGTTGGAGTCCTCGTGTGTGTGTTTATGTGTAAGATGCATGTGTTACTAAAGCTTCACAGTAGACGCTTTCTAAGAGGACGGCATCCTTATATCTGAGGGTTGTTTCTGTATGTGCACATGTATCACTCCTGCTGTATCCAGTGTAGCGCGCGTGTGTGTGTGTGTGTGTGTGTGTGTGTGTGTGTGTGTGTGTGTGTGTGTGTGTGTGCGTGCTCCTCCCTGGGCCAGTATCCGTGGTAAGCTGTGATTCAGGCTGTGAAAACACTGATTTGGCAGCCAGAGCGTCTTCCTCTGTCTCCAACCGGCTCCGCCAACAAAAATCCATCTCTTATTAACTGATGCTTTATTACAAAAGAAAGGAGTGTGTGTGTGGGGGGGGGGCTGGGTTTTGGAGAGGAGGCGTGTCTCTGAAGTCCGGAGTCTTGCCGTAGAGTCGGGCCCCGGTTTCGGTGATTGATTTATCTTTCTGTCTGGGAAATGTCAGAAGTGTCAACTGGAAAAGATTCATTAAGCTGGATGTTTGGATTTTGTGGAATGAAACGGTTCCTAAAAATACCTTTTTGTCTTCAACCAGAGTGTCTACACGTTTAAAGAAAGCAGTGCAAGAAAAGGTCAGTGTACCTGAGCGTGTGTGCCGTTGCTCGTGTCAGTGACACCTGATTGGCTCACAGGGTTTAGACCCGCCTGTGTGCTGCTGGTTTGGTATCGAGTCTTTGCTGATGTGTGCTTCGATGTTTTCAGTCAGAGTTTATGTTGAATTTTGCTCAGTCTGGGTTGCTCAATAACGGCAAAAAACATAATTATGATCATGTTGGTAATAGCTCGCACGCTCACAGTTTTTGTTTTCGTGGCCTCTGATGGCGGCTAACCCCCTGAGGTCTAAGTCATAATTGGTGACGACCCTAACCCTATGCAAACAGAACACGGCGTTTTGGGGAGGCTTTTGCTTTTTGTTCTCCCAAGTTGTGAAATAATCATTCTCACTGACACATGAAATATATTCACATCCATCCATTCTCCTCCGTTCAGAGGCTGGAGCCTAGCGCAGCTACCATAGGGTAGGGGGCGGGGCACACCCTGGACAGGTCAGCCTGTCACCGGGCTCACACAGAGAAACAGACACACCTATGGACAATTTAGATACACCAATTGACCTAACCTCAAAACTGCCTGTGTTTGGACTGTGGGGGGAACCCGGAGAGAACCCACACAGACACGGGGAGAACATTTAAACTCCGGCAGATCGTGAATTCAAACACAGTTTCATAGTTTCTCCAAACTTTAGGTTAGTGTTATGCGACTGAAGTTAAGAATCTGAAGGTGTAAAGTAGCAATAAAGTAAGAAACTACAAGCTGAAGCCAGATAATCAACCAGTCCTTTCTAATCGTCAGTGCTGGCTGCGTCGTTTATCCCTGTTAGCATTTTAATCGATGCCCAGTGCTGATCCTAAATGGTATGCAGCTCTCTGCCACCAGATGGCACTGCAGCCCTGACATCGTCATAGAAAAACGTCTGTTAATCTAGGCCGGATCAGTTAAACCTGTTACCGTTTGTTAGTTTTGAAGGCGAAAGACTGATGAGATGCAGGTAATGAGCTCTCTGAACGGTGGCTGGCCTTTCGCTTCGAGACGCGATGTCTGTTCGGAGTATAACCTGCAGTGTGAGCTGCCACACAGTATTTAAAGTACCGTTCATTACTGAAGGTTAATGTCATTAATGGTTTTTGACAAACTATTAAAAAGTCCTCAAATGTAGCTTTTTTAAATATCTCAGTGTTTGTTAGGTTTAGATTACTTGTAGAAGTCGTCTAACTTTTTTCCTTGTTTAGTCGACCAAGAAATTAGTCGCTAGGAATGTCGCGACTCCAGACGTGCCATAAAATAATAGCAGGAAAATTTTAAAAAGTAAATAGTAATAAAACTGTGGGTCCTTTAGTGTGATTATTGATGCCTCAATTGCAGGTCATCCTTTGTAGCATCATCGCTGGTGATAGCTTGGACCTCAGTCTGTGGATGTCTATTATACACCTTTCTAACATCGTTAGTTTTAAGTCTGATTCACTGAACATGGAGTTCATTTAGTCACAGTCCAGTCCAGAGTAAAGCGGACGGTAGAGCAGGATGTGACCCGGCGTTCTTCGGTTTTTCATTCAGATCTCCGCTGTGACGTCTGATCGCTCACACACAGAGCCACTGTATCCTTGGAGTTATTTTCCTACCAAAGCACATTGTCCCCTTCACAAAATGTGAATCACAATAACTAAATGGCATCAAATATGTGCGATTGTTTTCTTCGTTTGCCAATCAATCAGTCCAGCTCCGTTGGAGGCGAACCATACCGCGGCGAACGGAGGCTTTATTTTCAAACCGCACAGATAGTAAAATGTCAAAAATGCATTCAAACTAAAAAAAGAACCTCCCACTCAAACTCCATCTGCTGTGGAAAACCATTTAATACGATTACATGTAGAATGAAGTGTGTACCAACAGATGATGAGAATTAGGAAAAGTCAGACAATATTCTCAGCATTCAGAACATACAATTGTAAACATCAGCAGCAGAAAGAAGGCAGTTAAACCTCTAATCTCCAAACAAACAAAGCAGCCGATCGGGCCCTAACGGCTCCATCCATGTTCATAGAGACTGCACAGCCACACGCTGCAGTCTGATGCAGAAGTTTGGGGCTGTGGATGCCTCGGCGTGTTCGGCGTCTTTCATGTCAGTCAGGTTTTACAAGTAATTTAACCACATTAGCGGAAGATAATGGTTAATTAAGGAAACTGGATCGTTTTAGCTATGCTTTTTAGATTTCATTACAATATACTTCCTCCATGTTGGATTATTATCAGCTGGTACAGGGATGGAAAGAAATCAAAAATGAATTTAATTTCCTGGCAATTAAAAGGAACCAAACGGTCATACAACGATACATCTGAGCCAAATCGAGTCTTTTTTTCATCAACTTTAACCGCTTGTTTGTGGCCAAACTGCAGATCAGATGGAGTGGACGCTGGAAATAAAATACAGTAAAGTAACCATCAATGACTTGTAGTTCTTCCTGAAAAATGTGAGTTTGAACTGCTGCTTTCCTAGAAACCGTTTTGTAATCCGAGCGCATCGGGCGCGCTGACGGGTGTCCGCTGTTTAAACGCGCAGGGCGCTGCCAGCAGCTTTTCTGGATGGAGAGTAAACCGCAGTGCAAACCCACACAGTTTGATGAGCTTGTACGCGCTCGTTATTGGCTGGTTCATTAGGTCATGCACATGTGTTTTCGCTGCGTGTGAGCCGTTCGACACAATTTGGCGGACTCGAGGAAGAATCGGTGGTTTTTACGTCCCTCCGCCCAGTAAACAAGCAGCCGGCCTCGCTCCACGAGACCTTCGAAGGTTCATCTGGTTTCGATGAAAATTTTCCACCCTCAGAATATCCTCACCTGCCAGCTTCGAGATGTGAGCTTTTCCTCCTCCTCCTCCTTCTTCTTCTCCTCTCTTTCTTGGAAGCTAGTATTTACACTTGAGCCAGTGTGGTAATCCTTAAAATATGTGCCGTGTAATGCGTTTTAAATGATGCCGCCACAGGAATTTACTACTCAAATTCCAAGTGAAACAGTATTTTGAGAGCATCTTTTTTTTTTTTCCTGTGATGTTAGGTCAGAGCAGAGGGCCGAGGAGAACTCTGTGGCAGTTTCACTGATGTCAGGTCAAATATAACTGCGTGGTTTAGTGTATATAAAGTCTTCCCCTAAAGCGAGACAGCACCAGGTATGCCAGGAAAGTTGGCAGCACCTGTACTTTATTACTGCAGCTGCCGGTGGGGATTATGAGAGCATGACACATCAAAGCCTCTGACTGACGGCCGTCTAATCCAAACAGTTTCTTACTCTCTTATGCAACACGTTGTTTAAGTTTCCTTCAAGGTCTCCAAGTAGATCGTTTGGGTGCTGTAGTTTCTGTTAGCCCCACCCCCTTCTCACCTTTGACCTGTGCGCCATGGTTAGACCTGACAGAAGCTAAAGCCCTGACCGGCGTGGCTCTTGGAGTAGAGGTCTTCATCCACGTGCGCCTTGGCCGACGCTGCTGATCAGGCAAATGCTCATATATCTAATTGTGCTGGAAAACATCTCCGTGGAATAAAGATGCAGTGCTTAAGATGGCTGGACACGTACTGAGAATATCATGAGAGAATCCACCTGGAAAGAGGAGGACTGCTGGTAGAGATGGGCGGAGGTCCCAAGCTGCAGGCTTTATATGATTGGTGCTAAAGTCAGGTCTGCAGGGGGCGATCGACCTGACAGAAAGGGATTTAAAATGTGTGAAAATGGATCTATGTCTTGTGCAAAGTAACACCAACGAGCGCTGCAGGTGACCCACCACTGACAGGACGCCACAAAGAAGAGCTCCTCGTCTCCTTTCAGCTGGACCAAAGCTGTGCAACCCTCCACCTGAGCGGAGAAGCTGGCTCAGACATGCACTCTGAGAGAAGCTCGGCGTGCTTCAAAGGAGGTTGTATTTTTGGATGGTGTGTCTGATAAGGTGCTTGTGGACTTTGGTCTCCTTATTTCTGTTTATGTGTCGTTGCTACACCTTTGTTTTAGAGGCAGGACACTTTCTCCTCCTTAATGAGAGAATGTGACCTGATCCGCTCCGTTACACAAAAACAGGAAGAAAAGAAGCAGAAACTGCTGCAAAGTCAAAACTAGGCTCTAAAACGGGCTTAAAAGGCTTATTGGAGCTGCAGAGTTCACAAAGGGACCGCCTTTCCATATTTTATTTTCAAACATAACAAAAAGTAAATTTGCACATTAATCGTATTATGACCACATGTTCCATGTGAGGGTGTGTTGTTCAGAAAGTTTCTCTCTTATTTGGAGGAAACGATGGAACACAAATACATCAATGAAAAGAAAGCTGGAACATCTGCTCTTGATGAAGACGGAATTTTTTTCCCTCCAACACTTTGCCTTCTTCGAGGAATCTGAGGGAACTCTCCGGCTCAGCTGCTCTTTGGCACTGTCGCCCATCTTTCATCGGTTATTAAAGATCCAGCGTCGCGTTCCCTGGATGGAACGATGTGACTGTGAGAGAGGGAATAAATACGGGAGCTTAAGCTCATCACTTCCTGTTTGCTGTTTCCTCTTTACCGGAGAGTCTGAGCAGAGTTTGTTCCCTGAACTTTGACCTCTTCCTCGTTAGTTGTTTTTCGAGTTGGTAGTTTGAGAGGTTTACTCTGCCTGTTGCACTCGTGTCACATTTAGTTGCTCAGAAAAAGAACTTCAGAGGTAAATTGGTGATTCCTGGATTGACCTCGACTCGCTTTTGGATTTTGCTCCAATATAAAGAAATGAAATCACTGTTTTCTCCCCTCAGTATTAGAATAATTTGTTTCAAGGCTAACAGCCATTAATTTTTTTGCTAACCCTGCCTCGTGGCTTGATGTGACATTTCTTCACAAATTATAATTAGCTGTGCCGTACAATTTAGTTTGTGAAAAAGGTTAAAAAACTGTGGTGACCTTGCCTTTTCTCCCTGTCCACGTTTAGACGTACACCCCCCTGTTAGGCATCTTTTGGTGCTGCAAACATGTTGTTAGAGTTGTTTTGGAGCTAATCCAGTTAAAGTGCTTAGAGTCACCGTCTCTGCTCTCAGTCATATTGATATTTGCAAAGAGTATTTGGAATATTCCTTATCGGTCCGATAAAAGTTTTACTTTTTTACACTTGACATCCTGACACCATCTGTGATTGAGCTTCAGTATTATAGCTTATTTACAGTATGTGCAGTGCTGTAGTCCCCGTCCACTGTCTGCACATTGAGTTTTTTATTTTTTTATGCAAAAGAAATTAGCAGAAAATATTCTGGGCTGTTTCCTTGATTTCATTATTTAGCAATCAAAACGTTCTGTGTATTCGTCCATCTAAATAATAATAATAATAATAATAATGAATGTTGATAGAATGAAGGTCCTCTCTACAGCTGTTTCAGCTATGAAGCACTTCATGCTGAATGAAAAACTGAGTATTATAATCAGCTGGTTTTCATAATGACACTCATTCACCAACCCCGACTCCACCGTCTTGGACTGCAGATGGAAGTCTTTGCTCTGCAGCCTCGGTCAGTTTGGAATAATGACCCTCCAGCTCCAGAGCAGGAGGAAGGATTACTGTGGAAAAGGGTGGAGCTGGAGCTCATCCAACCTTTGGACGATGGACTCTGTGGAGAGGCAGCGGAAATATAATGAGAACTGCCACAACGTCACTTAATCCGGCTAGTGGATTTGTTAGCAACCACTGAACTTTCAAAATAAGATGGGGGGGCTGTCCCACAGTGAATCAGCCGTTAATGGCAGGAAGAAAAACATTGACTCGGATTTCTTTGGCAGTTTCTGGGCAACCTGGTCGAATTAGAAGCCTGGCAGACCGCTTTAGGGGATCCATCCGGCTGTATGTGTAAGGACCATCGCTTTATCGTGTGCGTTTATTTGTTCATGAGCGATTGGTTATGTGGGCTAATCTAACAGTCGGATACATTTATAGTTTTTGGATTCTTTATTAAGTTTAATTGATATTTTTAATTAATTCTTTGAGTTCATCCATGTAAAGTAAAATCCATTCCCCATTTGACCTTGGCTGATCTCTTAAAGGTCGTCTCCTCGTGCACCTCTGCACTTCTACATTATATTTACTGGGTGAAAGTCCCGTTTTGACCACTTGCACCACCAAACCTGAACAGAAAGCAAACATCGACTCCTGACGGACCCGACGTTCGTGTTGAGGATCGTCCCCGTGGCGAGGTCTGGGTCTCTGTTTATAACTCTGAGACCAAACGGCTGTTTTCACTGGACGAAATCAGTTTTTGTTTTTTCCAAATAGCACAGCTATAGTTGTCTCAAGGCACTGTGATACTGAAGGAAAATCTCTCCTGTGAACAACACTTGGTGATAGTCGGAAGAAGAACTCCCTTTTAACAGGAAGAGACCTCTGGTGGAACCATGCAGCTGTTTTAAGTTGCTGCCAACTCAAAATCTCATACTGTTGCTTCTCAGTATAAGAATCAATGAACCCAGGAGGAGGTGGGCTTCAGGTGAGGAGTGCATTTGTCACCACGTGTTGTGTCTTTGAAAGACGGTTTAGGAAGTGTGGTAACCCGGCCGGTCTCTACCGGAGCGCGAGTGTTTCTACCTTTGGAAAGACGCCATCCCTCGGTTTGATTCAAAGAACAAAGAAACGTCACACCTCTGCTCTGACTGATGGATATTACGTAAACTCTGTTTGTTCATTCTGTGGGTCCAACACCAAAACCTGATCTCACCATCTATTACACTGAAAGAATTTCAGCCTTCAAACTTCAAGAGGAAGTCACGCCCCTTCATGTTTGTCCAGTCGCCCACAGGAATGAAAAACAAACACGCCAAAACCGACCACCGTGGTCCAAAAATGCAACTCAAGATCTGTGAGAAGACCACAAAAATTCCCCCCAGGCACACGAGTAGAATAGGATTACACAGGTATGACATACGGAGGGCCGTCGAGTTTGAACATACAAGGCCCGGTATTGATACAAGTCCAGCCTTTGTTTGTTGATCCTGAGAGTCCGACACCAAAAACCCGAAAATGTTTGGAGCTGGAATCGCACAAACAATGTCGGCTTTCAGCGTCGCTGTATGTTTGTCTGGTTACCTACAGGAATGAAAAACAAACCGACCAACAGATCTCTGAGAAGACGAGAAAAACTCTCAAAGTCCTGAACACATGAGAAAACAGAAACGCCTGAGCTTTTTATAAGAGGCTTTCTTTAATAACAAAGGTCCTCTCGACAGCTGTTTCAGCTACGAAGTACCTCATGATGAATGAAAAACTGAGTATTATAATCAGCTGGTTTTCATAATGACACTCATTCACCAACCACCGTCTTGGACTGCAGATGGAAGTCTTTGCTCTGCAGCCTCGGTCAGTTTGGAATAATGACCCTCCAGCTCCAGAGCAGGAGGAAGGATTACTGTGGAAAAGGGTGGAGCTGGAGCTCATCCAACCATGGAGAGGCCTAGACCTAGTCCTGCTTGAAAGGTTGTTAGCAGCCACCAGACTTTCAAAATAAGACGGGGGCTGTCCTGTAATGAGTCAGCCGTTAATGGCAGGAAGAAAAACATCAATCGGATATCTTTGGCAGTTTTTGGGCAACCTGGTCAAATTAGAAGCCTGGAGGACCGCTTTAAGGGATTCATCCGGCTGTATTCAGTAATAAACCATTACCTGATAGTGTGCAGAGAAGAGTTTTGACTGTGTGAATACAGTCAGGCTGCAAATCGATTAAGAATATCTACAAACCAAAAGACCAGCAGAACCTCCAGACCAAAAACGAATTCAGGTAACTTCCTTCAGAGGTCATTTTGTGGGTGTTTCTTACTTCCTGTTTATGTTAATGAGCGCTGCAGTCTGGTGTCTGAATATTTGTTCAGTTTTGTGCCTCTTTTGTCAAATATGTGAAGCTACCGTTGTTAAAAGCAACATCCTGACACTGAAATGTGACCGGGTGCTTCTACGCGTCACGTCCTCCACGCTCGCTGGAGGAGTTTCAGATCAACCAAACGATGCGGCCAAGAAACGCAGCCTCTTAAATCAGCGCTGTCTGCGTCTCTGGGTGGAGTTTTCCTCTTCTTATCAGTCGCCCCCTGAAATCCACGATGATGGAAAACCTTTGCACACTTTCCCAGCCATCTTGTTTGGAGTGTGAGTTCATGTGAGGAGCCTATAACTCACCCGCCATCTTGTTTAGAGTGTGTGTGTGTGTGTGTGCGTGTGTGCGTGTGTGCATGTGACTGTGAGGTTTTGGCCACGGTCGAGGTGTGTGTGTGTGTGTGTGTGTGTGTGTGTGTGTGTGTGTGTGTGTGTACATTTCAGCGTGAGTATGAGGAGTCAGCGCTGTAAAGCTGCTCGTCCCACCGCAGCCAATGTCAACAGCCCAGTGCATAACTTCCCATGAGCCTTTTCCCCTAGAAGGTAACTGGAAAGCTGCTCTGTTAGTCCGGCTCCATAGGACTGTGTGTCTGTGTGTGTGTGTGTGGGAGATGTGTGTTTTTACACCCATTTGTCAGTGGGTCTCCATGGTGAATGTGTGTTGTAGCACCCATGGGTGTGCATTTGCATGCTGTGTGTGTCTCTGAGACATTTATTTGTTTGTGTGTGTGTGTGTGTGTGTGTGTGTGTGTGTGTGTGTGTGTGTGTGTGTACTTGTCTATCTGTCTTTCTGAAAAATGCGTGGAATTTTAAACCTGTGCAGTGAGGACATCTGTGTAACATGAGGACATTGTGGTGTGTTTGAGCGTTCAAAGTTCAGGTTTAGGTCCGGGGGGGTCAGATGGTCAAAGAAGGTCCTCACAAAGATGGACATGATGACATGATGATGTGTGTTTCTGTGTTGGATCTCTGTCTTCCTGAGGGCCTGTTGGGACTTTTAGGCCTCTGCAGTGAGGACATGTAAGTTTGATGATGCAGATGTTGTTTTAGGGTTCACTTAAGCACATCCGGGTGTTAAAGGAGGTCCTTACAAAGAAAAAACAGCAAATCTGTTCGTGTTTAGACTGTTCAGACTTCAGGTTTCAGGCTTCATGATCTAAAGACGTCCAAACAATGTCAGATCTACAAATGTGTGACGGTTTGTCCTCAAAGAGCTGTTCTAGGGTCCAGACTTGGTTTCAGGGTTTGGCTGACGAAGTCTGGGAGTCTGTCTGAGCACTAAGTGGAAGTTAAAACCTTTGTTATGATGACTTCTGTAAAACACAAAGACGTAGTGGCACCAAAGGACTCGTTGAGGGTTCAGACTTTGTTTCGGTGATCGATTAATGAGGTCTGGGAGTTAAAGAGGGGGCTCACAGATCTGCATCTATGTTTCTGAGCCTCTGAAACCTTTGCAGTGAGGGTGTTGGTCTCTGTTCACTGTTGTTGTTTTCATGGTTTCATCAGGTTTGGAGGTCAAAGTGCGCCCCCACAAAGATGTAACTACAGGTGTGTATATGTGTGTACTTGTTTTACTGGCTTCCTGAGGACCAAATTCTTAGTTTTTTACTCTTGTAGTGAGGACATCTCGAGAAAAGAAGGACATTGTGGCTTCAGCTTTGCTGTTTGAGGATCCAGACTCAGAACCAGAGCCACAGGGGGTCCTTACACAGACAGAACTGCAGCAGTTGTCCTTCTGAGGACTAAGCATCAGTTTAAACCTTTGCAGTGAGGACATTTTGTCCTCAGAGGGCCGTTTGCAGGTGCAGACTTTGCCTCAGGGTTAAGGAGCTCTGGGAGTCAAAGATCCTCGTGAAGGTAAAATTGAACATTTCTCTCTGTATGTCTGTAGCTGTAAAGACGGACACTTGCATGTTTACAGTGAGGACATCTGTGGACTGTGAAGACATCTTGGTCTCAAAGCGGCGGTTTGAGGATCCAGACCGGGTTTCAGGATTCAGCGTGGAATAACGTTTAGGTTTGGGGGATGTTGTTGGATGTTCTCACACAGATAGATCTGCGTGTGTGTGTGTGTGTGTGTGTGTGTGTGTGTGTGTGTGTGTGTGTGTGTGTGTGTGTGTGTGTGTGTCTTACATGCCTGCTGTCCTGCTGGTTGGTACTCACGGGGGCATTTCTTCACGCTGTGTGTGTGTATTGGTTTTAATGCACGTGCACACACAGCGTGAAGTCGCGTGCACACCCACCAGCGCTGTGACAGCAGCAGTGTGTGTTTGTGTCAGAGTGGCTCATACCAGCACAGGTACCGTGTGTGTGTGTGTGTGTGTGTGTGTGTGTGTAGCACAGCGCAGTAGAGCAGAGTGGCGGGTCTAATGCGATTACGTCCCTTGTCTCCGTGCAGAACTGATAAGGTATTAGAGGGCGGGCCGTGATGAGATTTAAATTAATTCAGCCTCCATTCAAATTCACCATGAGATGAGCTGCTCCATTATTTGGCCTTCCAGCCCAACACTTCTCCTCCTTTCATCCCTTCTTCCTCGTCCCTCGTCTCCTCCCTCGCTCCTCTTTTCTCTTGTGACACACCTCCTTCCTTCCTTCCTTACTTCCTTTCCTTTCGCCTACCTACGTTCCTCCATCTTTCTCTCCTTCGTCTCTAACTTCTTCCTGCCTTTTCTCTCATTCCTTCCTTTGTTTCTTCTTCCTCCCCTCACTCCTTTTTTTCTTCCTTGTTGCCTCCTTTCCTTCACTCTTTTCCCTTTCTACTCCTTCTTTTCCATCCCATCGTCTCCCTCTCTTTTGCTCCTCTTTTCCATATATTATGTTCATTTGGATTATCTCTTCCTGCCTTCTTCCTCCTTTCAGTCATATTTTCATATATCCAAATTCACCCCTCCTCACTTTTCTCTCTTTCTTTGCTTTTCATTTATTTTTCCTGCATCCCATTTCTTTTCCTCAGTTGAAAGTCATTTCTTCCTTTCTCTCAGTCTCTTCAGTCGCCTCCTTCTTCCTTATTTTCTTCTTTGCAGCTGTGTCCCTTCTTCCATAAACCCCGTTTTCTTCCTTTCCTCACTTTCAACCAAAATCATGTCTTCCTCCCTTTCTTCCATCCTTCCCTTCATCCCACACTTCACTCCTCCTTCTCTTCCTTTCCATTTCTCACGTCCGTTTGGATTATCGCTTCCTGCTCTTCATCCTTCCCCACCTACCTTTTCCTCAGCTGATACTCATTTTATTCTCTTCCTGTTTATTACCGCCTTCTTTACTTTTTCTTTTTTTGCTTCCTTCATGCCCATTTCATTCCTCTTTGCCCTCCTCACTTCCTCACCTTCCCACCTTGCTCATTAAATCCTGTTTTCCTTTATTCCTTCACACCTTTGGAACCAAATTCTTGTCCTTTTCTCCACCTTCTTCACTTCTTTTCTTCCTCCAACCTTATTTAATTTGCCTTCCTCCTTCATTCCTAATTCCCTCCCTAACCCCTTTTCCTTCGTTCCTTTCACACTAGTATATCATATCCTCTTTCCTACCTCCCACCCTTCCTTCAATTTATCCTTATTTCATTTCTCCTTGTGCTTCTCATTAAACCTTTTTTCCTTTCCTACCTTTCCTTGCTTCCCACCTTCCTCCCTTTTTCTCCCAACCTTTCCTCCATACTTATTTTATTCCCCCTTTCCTAATTTCTCCATTCAATCATGTCCTCCTTTCCTCATTCCTTTCTTATGCCCTTATTTCACTCCTCCATCCTTCCTCTCCCTCTTAGATTCCTCTTCACGCCGTCCCTCCTTTTATTTCTCTCCTCTCACCTAAACCATCTCCTCCACTCATCCGCTCACTCCTGATTCCTTACTCGTCCTCCTCCTCTCCTCCACCCAGAGTCCCTCACCATTACCCCCCACCAACCCACCCTCCTCTTCCTCCTTCCTCCTTTCCTTCCCTCCTTCCTCTGGTGTAGCTCTTCTTAAACAAAACATTTAACCAAATGGAGTAAAGCTTAGCCTATTAGAGTGAGTGGCTTAACATTTGTGTGTGTGTGTGTGTGTGTGTGTGTGTGTGTGTGAGCGTCCCTCCGTGCTTCCCATTGCTTGTGCATGCATATTAATGTGTACACGTGTGTGTTTCTCAGTGTGTGTGTGAGTGTGTGTGATTAAACCCAGCCACCGTTCAGGGCCGTCCTCCGCTGTGTGCTCCCCGCCGCTCTCGGCCAAAATTACACAAACGGCTCGGTAAATAAAGTCGGTCGCTGCGTCTCAGCGGCGGCCCGAGCGTTAGAAGACGCTCAGCGGGTCGTTGTACGGGAGATTTTTGTGGCGCTTCAGAGAAAATTTCAAACGGTTTCATCTGAAATGTGACTCGTGATGATCCACCTTTTGTGTTCTGGGTTTCTGCCGCGGTCAGAGGTGAGGGGACCGCGGGGCGGACGGAGACGGAGTTCAGCTTCTCGCTCAAGGACGCGCGGCGTGATCGCGGCCGCCGCGACACCTTTGACCCTCCAGCATCGGCGTGACTGGCGGCGCTTATTCTGCTCTCACAATGAGATTTTTTCCCCCCAATTTCAGCTTAATTCAGAGCCGCAGACGGGGAGGGATTGGCTGCGACAATTAGCAAATGGCTCGATTTGCATATTCCTAATCACTTTATTTTGATTAAAATAGCTGCAGAGCTCGCGCGAGGAAACCCTCTCAAACCTCCAACCCCGAGCGGCTGGAGCGCCGGCATCCGTGCGGCGGGAACCTGAACGAGCTCATCAGCACAAACACCTGGAAGTCAAACATTTCCAGAGCAGGTTAGCGCTCTCATTACGGAGCAGAAGAACACCGGGTACTCGCTGCTCTTCCTCACACACGAAAACAAACTGTACTCTCAGTGAATATTAACCTCATTAACCTGAACCCCGCCGACCTGTCGCCCGGAGACTCCACAAACGCACTTTAATTATGTTTCACTTTTTGTCAGGATGTCAGAGAAATCTGCAGACGTGATGGACGGCTCTGAAAGAATTTTCCATTTGGTGCCGACGTTTAAAAAGAGGAGACAAAAAGGAAAAACACGGTGTTCTCTGTTTAAATATTTCACTTCATTTAGATTCAGGATGTTTAGAAAGCAGAGGATAATAACAAGTGACTTTAAGTGTGCTGTTTACCAGCAATTTTATTTTTTAGGCATTGTCAATTTGCTCATAAAAAATTCAAGAGGAACGAGTGGAAACTGAAAATATTACTTTTTTTTGGAGAAAAGTTGGAGCATCAGTTAAAAACAAAATGGAGCCATCATCAGTCATCATGTGAAGGCATAAATATCAGCTGCTGTTATTGTCTTCATGTACGTCTGAGTGTTTGTGTGCCATCGTGGCAAAATGACGACCTCCCCCTCCCCCGTCTCTGACAGCTGTTTATTTTATCTCTCAGTCTGAGTGTGAGTGGATGTCACGGCCGCCATGTTAGCTTGCTGGAGACAGAAGAGCAGGCTGTGCAGGTGCGTCTCACAGGTACGGTGGATGGTCTGTAGGTGCAGTTAACCTCACAGCGAGCCTCGTGGTTCGTCAGATCTTCTTCTTTTTTCGGGGGTCGCCTTTTCTAAGCTCTTCATCATTTCCTGGCAGTTCCATCTTCAGTTAGCTGAGTTGAAGCTAGAAGCTGCAGCGGCTTGTATCAGCATCCACCTGTTGACCAAAGAGGCCACACCTATAATACTGTGAACATTTAAGCCTAAATCCTCAAATGTACTCGGCTGCAGACGGGCCGACGCCAGCGTAGTCATTCCTGTTGAACTTCTTTGACATCTCTTGTGTGTTTGGGTGCGACATAGTAACATGTCGCTACATTCAGTAATCGCAGTTACAGTTATGTCGTTACTTGCGTTACAAATGTTCTTCAGTTGCCCGTGTGCAAAGCTTTTTTTCTTCCTCCTCATTTCACTACAATCAGCTGATTTCAGTTTGTGTGCTGGAGGTGGAAAATCGTGGAGCGGTCTACATGGACATTACTTAAGTGCTAAAGTGCAAACAGTGTCCAGGACTGAAACAGCTGCATTTATACTGCTAACACAGACAGCATGCTAACGCTAAGCTAGTTAAGAACTCGGAGTGGTGTTAAAGCTGAGTGTATGCGGACCCCGGCACCGCAGCCAGAGCCTGAACTTAAGCAGCTAACAAACGGATGAGCAGTCAGGCTGCAGCCTCCGTTTCTACCTGTCCATGTTTCTAAAGTAGAATCACCGTGGCGATCTGTTTGAAGCTTCTTCGGGTCGGTTCTTATCTTCGTTTTTGTTTTTTCGGCTTTGCGTTCGTAGCTAAATATGAAGAGAAAGATCATGTCTGTCCTCGTTAGGATAGGGATTTGTGTTGGTGTGTGGGACTGAAGCCTGTAGGTTTATAGGTTTTCAGTCATGTAACAATTAACTTTCTCCAGGAAGTAACTAAAAAAGTAAAAGAAGTAAAGAGTAATAAGTGTCAGCATGATGGTATTTAGCGCACTGTAAGTCTGACGTCTGCACGTGACACTCGCAGTCTGATGACAAAACTTATGTCAGCTGAGCAGACTCGCGTGTAATCGCCGTTCAACCCGTAACCAAGTGGATAAGTTCTACAGAACTTCTCCCCACATGCTGTTCTGCTGTAAACGGGTTCATTTCTGCTGTAAAGTCGGACATTTTAACGCGGGACTGAGGAGTGACTCACCGCTGGAGCCACCCTCAAGCGGCCATTAGAGGCGGTTCAGCGTTGGCTTCATTTTTCAGCCCTGCAGGTTGAAATTAGTGGAAACGGAGTCGTCTCTGCAGCAGGGGTTCAATCTCCAAACTGGTAAAGGATCTTCAAATCCCCTCAAAGTGTAATTTGAAGTTTTAAACGCATTCTCGACAGTCTATTTGTCTCCCTGTGAATCCCGTGATCTCCTCCGTGACTTATCGCCACATCTGCTGTGAACTCTGTTCAGAGTTTGATTTAAAAAAACAACTCAAAGCGTCTTCTTCACTTAAACATCCGTTAAATAAATGTTCCAAAGCGCCGAGTCACAGTCATGTGATCGTTATCAAACTCTTATCAGCGATTAAAAGCTGCAGAGCAACGTTTGCGTTCGCGTGCACATTAAAGGGGCCTGTAATCAGCACAAAGACGTTAATCAGAAACCACAAGCGAGGAGGTAACGCACACGGGGGTGACAAATTAAAGAGAAAACAACAACTTTGTGTTTGTTAAATGAGGTGCCGGACCACCACGAAGCCTGGTCCGCCCGCGGTGTGGGAATCGTGGGAAACAAATCGTCTCCATTAAACCATTGAGCAAATCCATCAAACCGCCGAGTCCGTTAGAAGATGTGTTAATGCAGGGTTGTCCTTTTTCATGGAGCCGATAAAAATACGACCGCAAACATGTTTCTTATACTGCAGAACGGACCAGAAGGTGCGTTTTCAAAGCCACCTGCTTAGGAAATGAGGTCATGTGTATTGATATGTGTTCACCTGCCCTCTCTGCACGTGTTAGGAGTGAAAAAACCTCAGATTGGCCCTTTAATGACCCTGTAGGTCTCCCTGCTGGGCCCGCTCTCGCTCAGGTTTTATATACTCAGCTGCAGCGTTTGGTTAGCTTTTTAGGCGATCGCCGTCACACCGGCTGTGGACTCTGGTTCTAATTTGGTGGAGCTGGGTTTGGTTATAATGACGTGTTTGGAAACATTAAGAGCAGAGGTCCAGCTGTGATCTGAAGATGTTTCTGAAGAGCAGCTAAAACTAAAACAGTGTGTTTGAGAGCTCAGAACACGATGTACCAAAGCTGAAGTCATACTGGAGAAGAAGAAAAAATCTTCTGTTTGTTGCATGAAACTTGATTTACAGCTTCTTATTTTGTTTCCTTGTTTCTTATCATGTACAGCAATGATTACTTCTGGCTGAAAATGAGCTCGCGTTGAAGGTCTGGGACGCTGACTATCCATCAGCATTACTGTAAATGTGCCAGTGTTAACCAAATGGCTAATCTGGAATGGTTGTTCATTGCCCAGATGTTAAATTAGCCATTAAAACAAGAATAAAACAACAATATCCACAGAAGAGAGCAAAGGAAATGAAGCAAACAGCATGCAGTAAAGAAATAAGACTGTGCTGAGCATGAAATCCAATCACATTACAGATTTAAAAGGTAAATATGGAAGAAACACACAAAGTTTACACCTCTGTCAAAATCTTCCAAACAAAAACTCAAACTTGTTTTTTTTGAAACTCTGTGAAGCGTGGCCTTCGTCTTTGTGAGTCAACCTGAGCAGAGTCGACTCTCAGAGAGGCGACATTCATAACACGGACACATAGAGACATATTAACTGTAGCTGACTTTCCATTTATTTCCTACATTTCCTAAAACATCAGATTTTCAAGCAGAGATATCCAGACCTGCAGCTCTTGTGCAAGAACTTCGAGGCTCTGCTGGATCCGATGTCCTGGTTTTACCCTGAGACCTCCCAGTAGGACGTGTCTGGAACGCCTGGCCCAGGAGGCGTCCGATGCCCAGACCACCCCAACTGGCTGATTTGGATGTGGAGGGGTAGCGGCTCTACTGTGACTGAAGTTCTCAGCGGGTCTGTCAGGGAGAGCCCTGCCTCCCTTTGAGGAAGACCATTTCTCCAGCTTGTATCCGTGATCTCGCTCTTTCGCTCATTACCCAGAGCTCGAGAATGTAGCTGAGTGTAGGGACGAAGTGAGACCAATAAATCTGGTGCTTTGCTTTTACGTTTTTACCAGTACAGCCGCCGCCCCCCCAGTCCATCTCCCGCTCCCCCTAACCCTCACTCCTGAACGCGATGTTCCTCCCCTCGGGGCAGGAACTCGACTTTGACCTCTGCCTTTAAATGAAAGTCGGGGCTTCCAGAGGAGACGCCCTTACAGGGGAGCTGGTCTGTAGACCAGCCCTGGCCTGTTTCTTAGAGAGGTTATTAACTGTGTGTCTATGAGCTGTGTACTGATTCTGTGCAGCGAAGTCTTTAATGTGATTTAAGGAGTTGAGCTTCCGAGCCTGGAGTTCAAAGGTGATTTCGCTCATCGTGGCCCCGACCCGGTTCTTCCTGAACCGACGGTTTACGAGCGGTTGGCGTAAGTTTCTCGTGGGTGCCGTTGCTCCCGAGCGTTTCCTCCTGCTCTCGGCAGGTGTTTGGTATGAGCAGGAGGAGCGCCTCCTACATTAAAGTGTAATGGGGATAAAACGGAGAGGAAAAGAGCAAACGTGTGTGCGCCGTGTCACCGACCTCGTGTTTCTCAATTTGTCTTCTCATTCGCCTGCTCCTCCCCGTTTCCCCCAGCCCTCCCCCTCCTCCCCCTCCTCCTACCCCCCATCTTTGTCTCCTAATCGCTCTCTGCTCTCTGCAGTTCTTTCCTCCTCCTCCCATCCTGTCTTTTATCTTATTTGTGCGCTCCCAACTCCCACCTTAAAATCAAAATAGGATCCACGGAGGTGCAGCTCAGTGCACCAGTGATTATTTATTTGCCTTTCATTTTCTTTATTTAACTTTGATTTCCCCTGGTTAGTTGTTGGGGATTGAGTGGGGAGCAGAAAGAGGCTCTTCCAGGGGAGCGCTCGAGTACACGGGCATCCCTTCTTGCTTAAGAGCCCTTCAGCAAGGCACCGAATACCTACCCTGACCTCTGACCTCCCCGTGCAACATAAGGGCTCGCAGAAGGAGAATTTTCTCCGGTCTTTGGATGTTTTCGAGAGCAGGATTAGAGGCAGCAGCTTATTCTGGCTACAAGCTGAACATGTTTTTTAATAATAATAAGACTCCAAAGTAAAAAATAATATCAGGGAGGAAGAATAGAATGAGGGAGACGGGCGCATAGAGCTTTTTCAGAAATCAATGCAATCAGAGCATCGGCAATATCCGATTGATTCATACACGAATAAACAATATTCAGAATATTTCAGCATGGAAAAATCCTAATATTACCATGGAAACAGAGCTTAGGCAGGCTGCAGAAGCCAAACAGTAAACAAGATAAGGTGTGTGCGTGCCTCGGCATCCGGGCTAATCTCAGGCACGCATCACTCTCGGGTTTCTCATAAGTGAGATAAGAGCTTGTCCAAGTTATTGCCAACCAGATAATATGTTTACATGCGGCCAATCGAATGTGAAATACCTGAATGTCGCAGGTAATAATTGGAAATCGACGTGCGAGTTAATATGGGAGACGGTGATTCACCGTCTGCAACCTGTTGAGAAACAAGTTTGACAACGAGGCGCCGGTTTTTCCTCTGTTTCTGTTTTTAATGAGGTTTTTATCTGCAGCTCAGGTCGCTGCCCGTGCTGACCGCCGCTGCCTGGCTGCAGGTCGTTTACGTCCTTCTGGGTAAATACAGGTGGAGAGGTTTTCCAACCGCATCTGCAAACTCTGCTGCTGGTCGAGGAAGATCAGGCTTTTTCCTGAAATATGACCTCTCCTGCTCTTTTTCCAGCTCTGTGTTTTAATCTTGGAATCTACCAGAGTAGCTTTGTATGAGTCATAGTCCAAAATGATCTGTAATAATCCAAAATAAGTGTGGTCCGGCAAAGAGTCTGTACGTTTTATCCTTTCTTTTGGCTCTGGTTAAAACCGTCCGGATGTGGCACCAGAAGAAAATCCTGGCTTTGGTTTTCAGAGCCTTCGGCCGTGTTACGTATACAGTCTGCAGGCTGAGGCCAGGCAGAGTTTGGAAAACATGTCCCGCTTTTTGGTCTCCACACAGACTTCAACCAAACGCTGCTCAGACAAACAGGAACCAGAACGCATCCAGGACCGGCGGGTTCATCGTGAGTCGGAGCTCAGACCAGTCGTGACTCGTGATTGTCCCCGGTGCTGATCCTGGTTCAGATACAGTCCTGAGTCTGACTCCATTTTAACTGGAGCGTTCGTGCCTTCAGTTCAGTGCCTCTGTCCTAAAACTGCTCTGTTAATATCAGACATGTTAATAAAAACTGGAAGTCTTAGATGACTACATTAAAAATACAACTTATACTTTACTAAAAGTATCTGGTATAAATCCCAGAAGGTTGATTCTGTTCATCTGGACGTTTTCAGTGGGAGAAACGTTTCGTCATCATCAGGTGACGTCTTCAGTCTCAGCTGACTGCAGGTTTCCAACCTTATAAACAGGACATTTGCACTCGCACCACTGACTAACAAGGGCTGGGAGCTCAGTTCCATGATCATTAATATGCAAATTCTCATGGCCATTGATCAACAACCACTGATCAATAACCATGAGTCCCATTCACAGAGAGCTGGGGAATGGCTGCAGTCACAGCATTGTAAGATGGTGACAGATGTACCCTTAGGCCCCTCCTCCATTCAGAGATGGTCTTTCCCTTTTCACGTAAATGGCCTCCTTGACTAAAACGCTACGATGAACAGAATCGACCTTTTGGGATTTACTTACCTGAGTATCGAGTATACGTTTTTAGTTGTAGTTAATTTTAATGTTTAAAACAGAACAACAGCAACACTGAAAGTCACGAAGGCTCAAACTGAAATTAAATCATTTCAGTTTCATCTTAAAAAAGCAAATTTAATCCAGAAAATAAACAAAACAATAAAAGTAAAACTAATGAAAAATACAAAATTATAAACCCTGAAATAAATCAACATGTTGCTCCTGTTAAACAAACACAATCATTTTTTTCTTCTTGGTACAAAAAAATTAAAGCGATTTATTGTCTGGTTTTTTCTGTATCACAGAAATATCCAGTATTTTTTGTCTTTGCTGTTTAATGTGGAGGACATAAATGTTCAGACCTCTGAACTTTGACCACGTCCTGGTTTCAGGTCAGAAAAATAGGGGCAGGAAGTCTGGATCAGCCGTGCGCTCTGCTGTAAGCTGTAAGACTTCTTAAATACGACTGACGAGTGATAAGCGCTCACAGCAGCGGCTGATTGGTTGGCAAACAAGCTCTTAACGATGAGGTGAAAATTAAACAGCAAATCTCTCTGATTAGCAGAATAATTCAGAGCTTTTTGTGACTGCGGAAAGGTTAAAAGGACGAAAAGATAACTTTTAAAATGGTGAAATATCACCTTCTCTCTAAAAATAAACTGTTTGAGGCACTAATGAGAAAATACATCTAAAACTGTGAAACGGGTGAAACTGCACAGCTTCATCGCAGGGAGAAGTACGACCACCTCGGCGCTCGTTTCAGGGTTCTGAAGTCTTGGATGGAGGTCAGCCGTCAAGTAAAGCTCTGCACTTCATTTATCACAAACAACAAAAGAGGAAAAGTCGTCATTTTATTCCCCAAACATCAGATTCTGGCCCCGAGTTGTTGGCCTCTCACAGCTTTTTTTTACAGCTGTGTGTCCTATTCTCTGATTGTGTGTCTATGTTCTTAAAACCATTCAGGAATAATCAGCGCTGTTGTTGGTCTAAATATTTGAACCAAAACATAAAAGTTCTCGAGTTATTCACACGATTCATGTCTCATTCCTCCTCGTCATCCGCGAGCACGGCGGCCATGACCCGCCCGAGGTCCAGACCCACAGCGCTGTAAAAGCAGCCATAAAAGATGGCTGGAAATGGAGAAATGTGCAGGAATAAATCTGCTCAAAGCACTGTGACTGATAAAAGTTTATTAGAAGTGCTTTTGTGGAGTCTGGAGTCCTGAGCGGGCTCTCTCCACGCCTGGCTCCAGAAATCTGTCTTGGCAGAGCGTAAAGGCCCTCTGAGGCGGCGTCAGCGCCGTGTGACAGTAAAACCCTCCACAGAAACCAACACTAATGGAATTCTCTTCGGCGAGGTGTCCCATACTGCCCATTCAGAGGAAGAGGAGGAAGCCCCTCCATCCCCCAAACCCAGCACTAAAGAATGCAGCACACCCCCAACAGCGCCTTTATGCTCAGAAGTACCATCGCCGGACGGTTATTTTCATTTACATTTGTATTTGAGGCGAGGCGACGCGCGATGAGAGGTGGCAGATGAAGACTGAATTCCTCAAATAGCAGCAGAACAAGTGCACAGCGGGAAGGAAGCAGCGAGCGATATCACGGTAATCTCCGAGAGAGCGAGTCAGAGGGAAGTCCTGCGTGAAAGAGAGGCAGATGGATGGTGTTAGACGCTGATGGGAAACCACACTGACGAACACAGAGGAGCCCCTAAACGCTCAGTAATTATAAATCCTTTCCACTCCACAAAAAAAGCCACTTTGTGCCCCTGAATTAAGCCTCCTGGGGGGCAGCAGTGGTGGTGATGGGGAAGCGGGGTTCCTCTCTGGTGGCCATAAGTTTGTGGACGTCTGAACACTGTTGGACTGGTCAGTGTGTCAGGTGGGGCTCGTGCCATTTGAGGCTGGGGGCGGCACTAGCTATCAATTAGAGGGGAAACTGCAACAGTCAGGCCGTCACATACAAGCAGCACTTGGAGATGTTCGTATGATGGAGGTCTTCACCCTTTCAGTAGGTAGAGACATCCAGCAGAGGCGGGCACGGGGGGGGGCGGCCATCTGCCGTGACCCGCTGGAAGGTGAAGGGAAAGGGAAGAAAGAGGAGATCCTTCAGCCTGGGTCTGCAGGGATTCTTCGGGGTCATCTGATCTCTCACTGACGCTGAGCTTTAGCGCAAAGTTTGAAGTCTAATCTTAAAAGTGGAGTCTGAACCCGCAGGAGTGGAGCCTGATAGACATCACCGAATCCACAGAGATACCATCAGGCAGCTAAACCTCCTCACACCCGCTGTAGCCATCAGTGCATGTTGGGGAACAAACTCAGTCCTTTTTTACTCACAATAAACAACTTTTTATAGCGTTATCATGGTGTCATCAAAAATGAGCCCTGTGTGTGTCCAGAGCCAACATGGAGGGCTGACCTCTGACCTCTTTTAACCTGCTGATGACTTTGAACCTAAACTCTAGATCAGCCACTCGCACCAAAAGTGTTTGGACAGGTGTTGCAAAGGTTGCCGATTTCCGATACCCTGCAGAGCCCCTTAATTTTCCACAGAACGGATAATTATTGGTCATCATTTTAATAAAATATCCGAGCGCGGTTTGTGCGACGGGCAGAACCTTTTCTCTTTGTTCTCCCCGCAGATTTCCCAACATGCCGCTCTCTGAAGAGGCTGGCACAGTTTTTGACATTGGCACAATTTTCAAGAAAGTACCAACCACACAAGAGACAGTTTGCAATTAAAACAAAAACTTTGCCAGTGTCATTAAAACTGAGATTTCTTTGTGCCCTTTGAAAGTTCTTCAAAGTTGTCTTCGGTATCAGGAATCAGTGTGAACATTGGGAAAAGAAAGAGCCCGGCTCGCTCCCTCAAACAAGAAGCTTTAACCTTAAAGGAGAATAAATAAGAAGGCGCAGGAAGCGTTTGTGTACCTTACAGGCAGGACTCGGGCAATAGGACATGCCTCAGCTCTGGCTTTATATTTCTCGAGTTTGCTTGGTGCGGTTTAGAAGTGTGCAGCGTGAATAATGAGGAAATTCTGTTTGTGCAATAAGACGTGGAGGTGACAGTTAACAGTCATGATTATTGGTTTCAAATGTCATGAGAACTCAATATTGTGACAGTGTGAACTCCACACCGACAGCATTTAAAACAACACATGCCAGTGTTTTACAAGTATAAATGGACCCGATTGTGCAGCCCTGTGTAGATTCACTGCTCGCTCCCATGACTCTTAT